>NC_081407.1:96397078-96697078 GCF_030272615.1 Cryptomeria japonica | reverse complement strand
GTATACCTATACTCACCTCCATTGTCAGACCTTAAAACATTTAATTCTTTTACTAGAAATGTTTTCAGCCAATGCCTTAAATTCTTTAAATCTACTTAAGACTTCATCAGATTCTTTAGTCTCTAAGAAATAAATCCAAGTTTTCCTAGAAAAATCATCTATGAAGATTACATAGTAGAGACATCCACTAGGAGAAGCTACAAGCATAGGTCCACATAAATCAAAATGAACAAGTTCTAATTTTTCCTTAGCTCTACTTTCACTTCTATGAAAAGAACTTTTAACATTTTTACCCATAGTACAACCTTTACAAGTATCATCATGAAATTGACTGAGTTTAGGCATACCTTTAACTATCCTTCTGAGGGAAGAAAGAGCTTGAAAGTATAACTGTCCAAGCCTTCAATGTCATAGCTCACAGGATTCAGAGGCCTCATTAATGAGGGCTTGAACATGGTTAGTGGAGAGCTTATACAAACTATCATATCTATTTCCAATAACTCGAGCATATTTAAAACTAGATTTCTTAGGCCAAGCAAGTACTTTACCCTCAGAAAATGCTACTTGATAACCTTTATCTTCTACAGAAGAAATAGAAATTAAGTTTCTTTTAATTCTAGGAACAAATAAGATATCACTAAGGTAAAGTGAAATACCAGAATTTAAATCTAAAGAGGTAGTGCCAGAACATCTTACCGAATATCGAGCATCATCACCAATTACCACATGTAAACTGGTATCCTTTTCTACTAAGTCTTAAAGATGCTCACGATAGCCTGTGATGTGTCTGGAAGCATCACTGTCAATCAGCCATGTGTTACTATCTGAGGGTATGCTGTTTGACAAGGCATAAATGAATAAGAAGTCTTCATTTTGTTCTGAGACCTCATTTAGGTTGGCCTCTCTTTGCGAGGGTTCATTCTGACATTCTTTAGCATAGTGACCTAATTTGTCACATCTAAAACATCGAACATGAGAGAGATCTCTTGGCTTCTTCCAAGAATTCTGAGAACTAGGTGGTCTGAATTCTCTATTCCTCTTAGGATTATTCTTCTTCCAATTACCATCTTTCTTGCATTGAGTTGCAAACATATGTTGATCATCCACTTGAGGACTCTTGAGTTTTCCTTTTGTGGCAAGACAAGATTCCTCATGAAGGCAATCGTTTCGAAGATGATCAAAGGTTAGGAATTCAAATCTCCCACTTATGGATTGAATGAAGGAATTCAATGAGATCGGGAGACCATTCAATGAGATCATGACAATGTCCTTGTCTTCTATGTCATGACCAATTGTGCCTAGTTGATCCTTTAGTTCAGAGATCTTCATGAAGTAAGACATAACTGAATCTTCCTTTGCCATTTTAATGTGAAGTAATTGTTGCCTTAACGCAATTGCTCTACTGAGGTTATTGATCTCATAAATACCTTCTAGATATTTGAATATCTCTCTGACTGTAGTGAACTTGGAGATAGAGGTGACAAGGTGATCTCTGACTGAGTCAATGATGAACTTTTTGGCTTTGAGGGCATTCCTTTTAAACTTCTTTAGTTCTTCTTGATCTGTGGGCACAATCAGCTCTTTGTCTTGTACAAATTGAAGGAGATCATCTTCCTCAAGAGCAAGGAAAATGCGGACCTTCCAGGCAGCAAACTTAAGTGCCCCTTCAAGCCTATCTTCAACTTTCAGTCCTGTCATTGTCCTGACAGAAAATGAAACAGCAACTGGAATAAAACACTACTGAAATCTGAAAGTTAATATATATAACCTAGGGCTCTGATACCATGTTAGTTTTACTTTCAGCTTAATCGAAAACTCAGAAAATAGATTTAGTAACTAGAATTAGATTATTTTCTGTTAGAGTTTTCAACTTAGTAAATGATAGAAAACAAACAAAAAATGAGACAAGACAACATTACCCTAGGAAAACCTCCTAGGAGGAAAAACCTAGCAAGAAGAGATCCTTAGATCTGATTATGAATTATACACAATATTCTGATTACAACACTTATCTCTTTAAGAGGTCTGATATGACCACACTTAGGGCTGATGTAGATGGTTAATCAGTATCAAGCCTGCACCTCAGATCTACACTTTTGTCTTCATCAACCAGCAACCTGGTCTGCACTTTTGACACCGTATTCTTGACAGCAATTCGCCCCTTTCAATGGAGATATCCACACCTAATGTTTACACCTTGGCAACAGATGTAGTTCGCATTCATGCACAACAGATAACTTACTAAATTCGCTTCAACTTTGGAGCTAATTCGCATTTGTGAGGGAAGATGTGATGTAATTAATGAGGTGAAGTTGTTCTTCATTTATATGTGGCAATGAACCTATT
Source organism: Cryptomeria japonica (assembly GCF_030272615.1). NCBI lineage: Eukaryota > Viridiplantae > Streptophyta > Pinopsida > Cupressales > Cupressaceae > Cryptomeria > Cryptomeria japonica. The sequence goes on along the minus strand of NC_081407.1, from coordinate 96,694,732 downwards.
TGAGGTCGGCTTGGCACCAATTCTATTATTTATTTTATCTCTTTTTGTGCGATATGTCTTTTGGGTTATAGGGTCGGCCCTATTAGAGGGAACACGTTTCCCTTAGAGTGGCGTGTGAAAGGGGAGAGAAGGGCCCAACCCTTGGCGGATTCCAATGTTGCCTTAAGGCAATTGGAATCCGCATCCTACCTAGTTACAATCAACAGAAAGTTTGTAATGTCCCTACTTTGAAATATAAGTTAATAATAATAATTATTAAATTAAAATACAAAAAAATGTAAAAATTAAATTAAAATATAAAATAATATAATTAAAATTTGATTAAAGTTAATGAATGGTCAAAAGGCATGAAAGGATAAGTAGTGACTCCCTCAAATGTGAGATATAAAAGGGAGAAGAGAATCTCATTTGAGGTGGGCAGAATTTGGAAAATGAGAAGCGTAGATCTGATTTAAGTAAGAAGTGCAAATCTGGTTGTGGAAGGTTGTGCCCTTTCAAAAGGCAGAAAGAATGAAGAGTTGCACTCTTTCAAAGGGTGCTAATGGTGAATGGGTGTGTCTCTTGCAAAAAGGCATACACAATGAAGAGGTGTGACCTCTCCCTCACATTGAGAGATATAAAGGAAATGAATCAAAAGGTTCCAATGAGATCACCATTGATTAGATCAGATCAAATCAGATCAGAACTGTTATTAAGTTACAAGCAGTAACATCCTTTCTCTTGTTGATATGCATGAGGATGTGCTTATATGTATGCTTAATGTATGATGCCTGATAACATTCTTATGCAGAATCTAATAGTAATATTAATATAGTTTGCAATATGTATGATAGTCATACTTAAAGTTTTGTATATATATTCATAATACATGAGAAGTTAGTATCCTTGTAGTCTAAATCATGTTATTATTGTCACTTTTTTAAGAAGATGGGGATGAGATATTCCAAAGTGGGGCAGTCTAAATCCAAGCAATAGGTTAAGTCCCAAGATAGGGTGGGGATCAGCGACCCATAAGCCTTGAGGGTATAGACCCAAGATAGGTAAGGGCTTGGATCTGTAAACTTTGAGGGAACCTATTGTATCTGGTCTCTAAGCGCTTTGGTAACATACATATGTCGGCAATTGACACTCATCTGGTTTTAGTTGTGTTGTCATTGCTGGCAACACACACTATTTTGGGTTGGTCACTTAACCGATACTGACCAGTATTCATTGTTTGGCAACCGACATTCTGTCATCCGGCACACAAGGAACCGACACCGGGAGGAAAGTGAATCCAATCTAGGAACCGATATATGAGGCCGACACAGGAGATTGCCTGCTATTAACAATAGAAAGATAACAATAGTAGAGGTAATAAAGAACAAATAGTTAGCAATTAGACTAGATTAGGAGAAGGCAAACATTGTTGTCAAGATTTTGTTGTAAAGAGCATATGATTTCATTAAAGTTATGGTGAATTTAATATGTTATTTCAATAAGTTGCATGGTCTCCACTTTTCAATTCTTTTTCATGATTAAATGAATGAAAGAACATTGTTCATGATCAATGGTGAAAGTCATATATCCATACCACTAGCAATTTTCTGATTGTAAGTTTTCTTTGTTTGGTCAATTGGAATCTTTAAATGAACTTCAAATGCTATTCATACCTTGATATGCATCACTTTGATGGTGATTTGAACATCATTTTTTCTCTTTTTATAAGATCACACTAAGCTTTGTGGAGTTGTTGCTTTGCATGTCAAAGCAAGGTTTAGTTGGAGTTTCACCAAAGATTGTCCAGGGCTCTTGCATTCTTAGGATTAGATTAGATTCCTTAAACGATTAGATTAGACTCCTTAAACCTCATCTCTTTTGCCATTTTATTTTCCAAGCAAGTAGTTAAAATCTAAGTTCCAGCAACATCTTAACATTCAATATTCAAGTATTCAACGTAAGTCCCCTTAGATTACCAGCAATCACATCAACTAATTGAGCTATCTACACTTCAAGACCCAACAATAGAAACCTTGGAGTTATCTTGGTTGATCATTTAACTTAGCATCCAAGAGATTTTCATCAAGACAGGATAGATACTTTTGGTATTTTATTCTATGTTCGATTGTGCTGAAAAACACATCAACATACTGTAATTTTGAATTGAATACTTCATATTTTATCTATGTGTTTTCAATGATTTGAGCATTCACGATTCGTTCATAGTTTTCCATATTATTACATACATCTTGTATTTATTATGAGAAATTAGTGAAATAACATTGATTTGTCTGTGTGAGTTATTGTAAATTCAGTATATAAATCCGCTTATGTTGTTAGGGCCAATTATCTGTAGATTACTGAAATTATTAAAATTTATTCTTTATGATTGTAATGTTGTGATAACAACATGTAGATGTGTTTCTAGTAAACATTCAGAAAGATGTTACTGTAACCAGTATGCTGGAGTATTGTTGTGCTGCAAACGTATTTGTTGACCTGTGTGAATTCTCCTTTCTTTCTCTCCGTGTCTCTATGCCCTCCTTGGCACCCGATGGCTAGTCTTTATATATCTCTACCCTTTAATGGGATGGTTGCTTGGGAGAGGTCATACCTCTTGCTTTTTGGCAATTGCACCCTCCCTTAAACTTGTAAACAATGATTAGTTGATCACACCCCTTCTATTACTTATCTAATTGCATTTATTGGTTAAGATTCAATCCATATTCATTAGTGATTCTTGATCAGTAAATTCGCTGCTCTATTTCCTGACTTAATGTGTGATACTTGTACTCTGAGAAATGTCCTTTTTTTGAATACCCTATTTCAAATGAATTCTTCTCCCTTCTATATCTTCCAATATGAGGGAGAAGTCATGCCTCTTCATTATCATTTCCCTTTTGAAAGAGTCACAACCCTTGAAGATTAATTATATCTTTAATTATCTTTTATTCTAGGATTTGATGTCTTGACCTATTTTCTTTACTTAATTTAATGATCATTATTTCCCTTAGAAAAATATTAAATGTCTTTCTTATTTAAGTGGTTTTATCTTATAAGCCAGCCCATCTGGAATACAGTTTAATGGCTATGGCTTTATGCAATCAATACTGCTGCGACTTCTCAGTTTGGTGGGGACACGACAATTTTAACTCTTTCAATATCCGACCATTGTCAATGTTTGTATCATAGAATGAAGTGGGTGCAATGTATAATCTGTTGTGGACGAATGTAGAAATAAATTAGAGTGGGATTTTTTTAATGAGCTTTTTGGTTCCTAATAAGTACTCCAGCGTTCATTTTTATAATATCTTATTGCTTTGATAAATGTCTATAAGGTATCCCGAAAGCCAGTTGAAGCTGAAGTTGAAATTCGATTAGGGCATGTAATGCAGGGCTGCTATACTACATTGACAAATTGATATTTTTGTCATAGGTTTTGATTATTTACCACTTTCCTTATTATAATCTCTTATCAAGCACACTTGATTCAATCATTCTCAAGGGTTTTCTCTTAGCCTTTTATTCTGTACTGTTTTTAACCTAGGCATAGATGTTGTGTATCAGAATGTTTAGATGTGTGCTTAAAGGTTTTAGTTTGAACTCGGAGGACCTGTGGGATAATTGTACAGCCAAGGGTTTTTCTGAGGCTTTTGATAGGGGAAGTTGGCATTAAGGATTTGGGCTAATATTGGGAAATGCAGTTTTTATGAGAATTTTTAAATTTTCAAGATTCTTTTTGAAAAGAAATGGTTTGTTTAAACTGTGAAGTTCTCTTAAGAGAATCATGGGTCACCTGATTTCCAAATCAATAAGTTGCAAAGGCCACTAGCAGATGAAACGGTGGAAAAGTTTAAAGTCAATTTGTGAGGATAGTCAAGTATCTAAATATGCCATTTTGAAATACCTCCTTATGACGGTATATTATATTTTAAGCATCACCATAAAGACCAGAGCTTCTACTTGTTAGAAACAAATTCAGTATAAGATAAATTTTCATATGAAAATTAATTAAACGAAAAAATATACCTTGCATATGTGGGTTATAAAATTACAGGTTGCCTGTATGTTTAGGCACTCCCAGGTCTACTGAATTCATACTGACTAACTAATATTACTGTCTGTATAATGAGGTTCACACATTGATTTATGCAGGATGTGAATTTTATGTTGTCTTTTCTGTACATTATAAGATGGGTTTTGGTTTGATCAAAAGTTGAACGTTACTTTGCTGCTGTTATTCAGGACTCGCTGGAGTGCGCCGTATCCTTCCAAATGCTTCCGTGCATGAGGGAACCGGGTATCGTGGTGAGTATGTGACTGCTAGTGCTGGGATTATGTATGTTCCTCTTTTGTTTCGTTTGCCATTTTTTGACCTGTTCAAAATCACTTTCTGAATAATCTTTTGGGTTTGGCGATCCAATGAAGCTATTGGTTGATGGAAAGATAGTAGAGAGTTCACCTGAAAGACAACATCGTGTTACTCCACAACATAACCAGAGTCAAGGTAGCATTATAAATGTCTAAGATGCTTGACATTGAGAGTCATTGGAATCGGTATGCTCGAAAATTTTATTGTGAGAATCATGAATCCTATTTATGTGGGTTGGTTCTTGTCTCCAGAAAAGCTGGTAAAGCTTTTTGTATGTAATAACTAACTCTTACGACTTTCTGTCAATAGATTCGTTTAATTATCTCAAGAGTGATTTTGGCACTGAATGGAGATCTAGAAGTGTCAGGTGTGGTTTTGGACCACTAATTATAAGAATGTAAGTCTTCTGGCATGTCTAAGACTAATCTGTGGTTATGAGGATATCAGATATAGTTCCCCAAATTTGTAAGGCTCTTGTAAATTAGCCCCCGAAGTCTTCTAAACCATTTAATGCCTCTTACAAGACATCATCCTAGCCCATGATGGTTGTCCCTTTGGCCATCTTCCAACTTTGCACAAGAGTTTAACTCTTGGACAATAGCCTTCATCCTTGGATAATAGCGTTATCCAATGGCTCATCCTCTTAAGGTTAACCCTCAAAGCTTAATAAGCATCTAATGCTTACTTAACATCCTCGCAGGCCTCCTCATGATGACACTTGTCAATGTGAGATTGGATTGAAAATCTCACATGGATTGAAAACTTTCAGTCTTGACCCTTCTTAACCCAACTCAATCTTGACCATCCATTTGATTATTTCTCCTATAAATAGAGCCCATTTCTTCAATCTAGATATCCAAGTTTTATGTATCTACACTATAGTCTCATAACACTAAGCATCTTACCTCTCATAGCATTTTTAGATCATTTTGATAGCATTATACTCTTAAAATAATCATGTTTACATATCATGTCTTAGTATATCACGCTAGTCTCTTATCATATCCATATCATGTTCATGCTAGCTTAATTTCACACTAATCTTATCATTTTACACCATATCATAGTTTCATACCCATATCATCATCTCATCACTAGGATCTTAGTTGCATTCATTTAGATCTTAGAAACATACACTATCTCTCGTTCTTTGAGTAGTCATCCCAAGATCAAGTGCTCTTCCAAGTTGAGAGCCACCTTGAATTGAAGGGATCCTTGGAGATAGAGGACAATGAGACGTGCTTAGGGATTTTGTTTCATTTATTTGTTTATGGTTCTAACCTATAACATAATGTTTCATTGGTGTGCTTTACTTTTTTTCTCTCATTTGTAGGATTCCACACTTCAAGGCATACACTTACAATTTAAACCATACAGTTGTTACACCGTAGCTTTACTACATGTTTACTTGAATTATAATCCTATAAAAATAATAAATGAACTGCCTCGAAAGTTTGTAATGTCCCTACTTTGAAATATAATTTAATAATAATAATTATCAAATTAAAATACAAAAAAATTGTAAAAATTAAATTAAAATATAAAATAATATAATTAAACTTGGATTAAAGTTAATGAATGGTCAAAAAGCATGAAATGATAAGTGGTGACTCCCTCAAATGTGAGATATAAAAGGGTGAACAGAATCTCCTTTGAGGGGGGCAGAATTTGGAAAATGAGAAGTGCAAATCTGGTTGTGGAAGGTTGTGCCCCTTTCAAAAGGTAGAAAGAATGAAGAGTTGCACTCTTTCAAAGGGTGCTAATGGTGAATGGGTGTGTCTTTCGCAAAAGGGCATACACGATGAAGAGGTGTGACCTCTCCCTCACATTGAGAGATATAAAGGAAATGAATGAAAAGGTTCCAATCAGATCACCATTGATTAGATCAGATCAAATCAGATCAGAACAGTTATTACATTACAGGCAGTAACATCCTTGCTCTTGCTGGTATGCATGAGGATGTGCTTAATATGTATGCTTAATATATGATGCCTGATAACATTCTTATGTAGAATTTAATAGTAATATTAATATAGTCTGCAATATGTATGGCAGTAATACTTACATTTTTTTATATACATTCATAATACATGAGAAGTTAGTATCCTTATAGTCTAAATCATGTTATTACTGTCACTTTTTAAGAAGATGGGGATGAGATATTCCAAAGAGGGCCAGTCTAAATCCAAGCAATAGGTTAAGTCCCAAGATAGGGTGGGGATCAGTGACCCATAAGCCTCGAGGGTATAGACCTAAAATAGGTAAGGGCTTGGATTTGTGAACTTTGAGGGAACCTATTGTATCTGGTCTCTAAGCACTTTGGTAACATACATATGTTGGCAATTGACACTCATCTGTTGTCATTGTTGGCAACACACACCATTTTGGGTTGGTCACTTAACTGGTACTCACTGGTATTCATTGTTTGGCAGCGACATTCTGTCATTCGACACAAGGAACCGACACCGGTAGGAAAGGGAAATGGGCAATCTAGGAACCAATATATGAGGCCGACACAGGAGATTGATCTGACAGGTCTACCTGCTATTAACAATAGCAAGATAAGAATAGTAGAGGTAATAGAGAACAAATAGTTAGCAATTAGATTAGAAGTTAGATTAGGAGAAGGCAAAGATTATTGTCAATATTTTGTTGTAAAGAGCATATGATTTCATTGAAGTTATGGCAAATTTAATATGTTATTTCAACAAGTTACATGGTTTCCACTTTTCAATTCTTTTTCATGTTTAAATGAATGAAAGAACATTGTTCATGATCAATGGTGAAAGTCATATATCCATACCACTAGCAATTTTCTGATTGTAAGTTTTCTTTGTGTGGTCAACTGGAAATTTTTAAATGAACTTCAAATGCTATTCGGACCTTGATATGCATCACTTTGATGGTGATTTGAACATCATTTATTCTCTCCTTAGAAGATCACACTAAGCTTTGTGGAGTTGTTGCTTTGCATGTCAAAGCAAGGCTTAGTTGGAGTTTCACCAGAGATTGTCTAGGGCTCTTACATTCTTAGGATTAGATTAGATTCCTTAAATGATTAGATTAGACTCCTTAAACCCCATCTCTTTTGCCATTTTATTTTCCAAGCAAGTAGTTAAAATCTAAGTTCCAGCAACATCTTAACGTTCAATATTCAAGTATTCAACGTAAGTCCCCTTAGATTACCGACAATCACATCAACCAATTGAGCTATCTACACTTCGAGACTCAACAATAGAAACCTTGGAGTTATCTTGGTTGATCATTTAACTTAGCATCCAAGAGATTTTGATCAAGAGAAGATAGATACTTTTGATATTTTATTCTATGTTCGATTGTGCTGAAAAACACATCAACATACTGTAATTTTGATTTAAATACTTAATATTTTATTAATGTGCTTTCAATGATTTTAGCATTCACGATTCGTTCATACATCTTGTATTTATTATAAACCCGCTTATGTTGTTAGGGCCAATTATCTGTAGATTACTGAAATTATTAAAATTTATTCTTTATGATTGTAATGTTGTGATAACAGCATGTAGATGTGTTTCTAGTAAACATTCAGAAAGATGTTACCGTAACCAGTATGCTAGAGTATTGTTGTGCTGCAAACGTATTTGCTGACCTGTGTGAATTCTCCTTTCTTTCTCTCCGTGTCTCTATGCCCTCCTTGGCACCCGATGGCTAGTCTTTATATATCTCTGCCCTTGAATGGGACGGTTGCTTGGGAGAAGTCATACCTCTTGCCTTTTGGCAATTGCACCCTCCCTTAAACTTGTAAACAATGATTAGTTGATCACACCCCTTCTATTACTTATCTAATTGCATTTATTGGTTAAGATTCAATCCATATTCATTAGTGATTCTTGATCAGTAAATTCGTTGCTCTATTTCCTGACTTAATGTGTGATACTTAGTACTCTGAGAAATCTCCTTTTTTTTATACCCTATTTCAGATGAATTCTTCTCCCTTTTATATCTTCCAATATGAGGGAGAAGTCACGCCTCTTCATTATCATTGCCCTTTTGAAAGAGTCACAACCCTTGAAGATTAATTATATCTTCTATTCTAGGAATTGCTGTCTTGAGCTATTTTATTTATTTAATTTAATGATCATTATTTCCCTTAGAATAAATGTCTTTCTTATTTAAGTGGTTTTATCTTATAAGCCAGCCCATCTGGAATACAGTTTAATGGCTATGGCTTTATGCAATCAATACTGCTGCGACTTCTCAGTTTGGTGGGGACACGACAATTTTAACTCTTTCAATATCCGACCATTGTCAATGTTTGTATCATAGGATGAAGTGGGTGCAATGTATAATCTGTTGTGGACGAATGTAGAAATAAATTAGAGTGGGATTTTTTAATGAGTTTTTTGGTTCCTAATAAGTATTCCAGTGTTCATTGTTATAATATCTTATTGCTTTGATAAATGCCTATAAGGTATCCCGGAAGCCAGTTGAAGCTGAAGTTGAAATTCGATTAGGGCATGTAATGCAGGGCTGCTATACTACATTGACAAATTGTTATTTTTGTTATAGGTTTTGATTATTTACCACTTTCCTTATTATAATCTCTTATCAAGCACACTTGATTCAATCATTCTCAAGGGTTTTCTCTTAGCCTTTTATTCTGTACTGTTTTTAACCTAGGCATAGATGTTGTGTATCAGAATGTTTAGATGTGTGCTTAAAGGTTTTAGTTTGAACTCGGAGGACCTGTGGGATAATTGTACAGCCAAGGGTTTTTCTGAGGCTTTTGATAGGGGAAGTTGGCATTAAGGATTTGGGCTAATTTTGGGAAATGCAGTTTTTATGAGAATTTTTAAATTCTCAATCTTCTTTTTTGAAAATAAATGGTTTGTTTAAACTATGAAGTTCTCTTAAGAGAATCATGGGTCACCTGATTTCCAAATCAATAAGTTGCAAAGGCCACTAGCAGATGAAACGGTGGAAACGTTTAAAGGCAATTTGTGAGGATGGTCAAGTATCTAAATATGCCATTTTGAAATACCTCCTTATGACGATATATTATATTTTAAATATCACCATAAAGACCAGAGCTTCTACTTGTTAGAAACAAATTCAGTATAAGATAAATTTTCATATGAAAGTTAAATAAACGTAAAAATATACCTTGCATATGTGGGTTATAAAATTACGGGTTGCCTGTATGTTGAGGCACTCCCAGGTCTACTGAATTCATCCTGACTAACTGATATTACTGCCTGTATAATGAGGTTCACACATTGATTTATGCAGGATGTGAATTTTATGTTGTCTTTTCTATACAGTATAAGATGTGTTTTGGTTTTATCAAAAGTTGAACGTTACTTCACTGCTATTATTCAGGAGTCCCTGAAGTGCGTATTATTGTTCGAATTGGTGGCGTGCATCTGGTAATCACGGATGATGGTGAGTATGTGACTGCTAGTGCTGGGATTATGTATGTTCCTCTTTTGTTTCGTTTGCCATTTTTTGTCCTGTTCAAAATCACTTTCTGAATAATCTTTTGGGTTTGGCGATCCAGTGAAGCTATTGGTTGATGGAAAGATAGTAGAGAGTTCACCTGAAAGACAACAGTGTGTTACTCCACAACATAATCAAGTCAAGGTAGCATTATAAATGTCTAAGATGGTTGATGCATTTCAAAACAAAGATGATTTAAATGACATGTCTAAGGCTAATATGTTGTTTGTTGATTTGTGTTTGTTTTTGAAATGGTAAATGCCTGAGTTAAATTAGTAAGCGGCGTAGCCGGGAGTTGCCATTTTCCAAATGATTTTGGTAATGACATTATGTTGTTAGGAGTAGGGGATCATTGGAGTTGAGCTTGGCTCATCTTCAAATATTTAAATTTTATCTTTATCAATTGAATTAAATCAATTAAATTATCTTATCATTATTATCTTTATCAATTGAATTAAACCAATTAAATTATCTTAATACTATTATCATAATCAATTGAACTAAATCAATAAAATTATCTCTTCAATTTTCTTCCAGGATTGGAAAAATGTTTGTTACTTCAATGATGAGAGAAAATATGTTTCTTTAAAGACATGAAAAATTGAAAACAAATTAAATATATTTGATGTTAAAATGAACATCATGATATATATGCTTTATATGATAAGTATATATTTGTTTTATAAATTTCAACTATATTAGTGGAAGATTGTTTGAAGCAATTTGAAAGGTGCAATAATCATGGCTTACAATAGATCATTGATTTACCATTATGTGGGAGTTACAATTGATTTCTTTATTATATATTCATTAAATAAAAAATATAATTTAGATTATTTTTTATTTTTCAAAATGTTTTTTAATATTGCAGGAAGATAGTTGTTATCTTACTAAATATAAAATAATTAACAATAATTTATTTAAATTATATTTTTAACTTGTTTTATACATAGTAAAATTCATTTTGGAAGTGGGGATGACTCCACAACTCAGTTGTTAGCTGCAAGCCTCCTACATGGGAGGTTTTGGGTTCGAATCTACTCAAGCCTCATGTGTCCCACATAGGCAATGGAGAGATAAAGTGATGTTTGGGTGTGGAAGAGAGGATGACACGAGGTGATATAAGGGTGTTAATGGCAAACAAATACAAGGATGAGGCCGGTCAAAAATGTGGTCTTTGATTTGGTTTTGGTCGGTTACCAATCAAGAAAAAAAAATCATTAGATGAAAGAGCAAAATATTTGACTATTTTACATACTACTGTATAGTATCATCTTAGTGTGGGTAGGTTCCCACCGTGGTTTTTCCTCTCGATGTTGTGTCTTGTGCCTTCAATTTGCTTATCTGTCAAGGAAGTTCAAATAGCTTTAGTAATTTGTGTTCAAATAGTTTTAGTAATTTGTGGAGCTGGTGGCCCCATGAAAGTTAAATTTTGCTGCTTATAAAAACAATCAATTATTTTAAATTTTATTTTTAATAGTCTTTAATAATAATAAATTTTCACCTAAATTTCTGAGAAAAATGGAAACATAAAAAGAGGGGAAAAAAATTGTGGAGCCACTTGTCATTCTTCTAAATAAGCAGTTGCTGTGTATTTTCAGCCCCCCTTTTTTTCAAAGCTTATTTTTAAGTTTTAAGTAATGGCTGCTCCACAAAAATAGCAAAAAATTTAGCATGGGGACATGGGGTAAGAGATTCAAGGGATATGCCAATAGAAAATTATAGATAAAACTTAATGAAAGTGTAGACAAACTTAATGAAAACATAAACAAACATGTATCTCAAAAAAACATATTAATAGTACAAAAGCTAATCAAAATACATATTTAGTAATGCAAAACATCATCACACAAAAAAAAACAACAGAATAAAACCAAATTCAACAATAGTACAAAACAAAAACACCATAGACATTACAAAAATGCTCTTAAAAAAATAATCATGCATAATAGCACATTAGAAAAGAATAAAGCAAACTAACAGTTTTTCTTTATCACCCAACAAAAGTGCAAACAAATTTGTTGGTCTAGATGCTTTGTGCATGTGGACATCAATTAATGTAATCAGAATGGTTAAATCATGTAGATAAACTCCAACCTCAAATGAAATTTGAAACTAGCCTGATAAATGGGTCATCGATATAATTTACATTCTATACACCATCACTGCAGGAAAAGAAAATAGATAGAATCCATGTCTTATTTTCTAATATAAACCGATAGTTACTGCATATTGTGAGTCAACTCTTTAAAATAGTAAAATTGATGCCTGTACATGTTGTAACTATAAATAGTAAAATTGATTGTACAGAAAGGCCACAAATAATGCCGAGCCAAAGTTCCTGCAACATCCACGAAAATTTGGATTTTTTTTTTTGCTTAAGCAACACATCAAAATGTTAAAAAGTAATACTCTCTCCCTTTATTTGTAAACACCAACATTTTCCCTGAAGCCTACAAAGTGTTGTGTACTTTCTCTACTATTGCTGAGAAGAAAGGAACTAGGAGAATTCTGAACAAGTCCCTTCCACGTTTATTACTATGTAGCAAAGAAATTGTCTACAACTGTGTAGCAAAAAAATCTGGACTAGAGATATAATATGAAATTAGCTTTATGTATACACTTAATTCCTAGAAATGTATAAATAACAATTTCTAGTTTCTCTAGCATCCTATTTAGAATGTGTAATTTTAAAATGATCATGTTACCTATCTCACCTTTACATATGACTAGAAAATTAACTTATATTCTCGGACTGTTGCTGGGAATGGTCTAGCCAGTTGAACATCAAAATTATAATTTCAAAAACAGTTCTATTTTCAGGATTATCATTAATCTGTCAAAAATCTTACTCTAACTAATAAGAACTTTTTTTTCCTTTTCTAAAGTTCTCATCTATTTCTTAAAGCATTGAAAACATTAATTGCAGAACTTTGTAAATCAAATCAGCGGGGAAGGAGTAATTGACCCTGCCACCAATATGCAGTACAAAGGCCAAAAAGAAAGCTACAGTACAAATTAGGCACCTAAAAAACACAATTATAATTGAGAATTGGATCCAACTTGGTAACTCAATACGCACCCACATCCTCTAGCAATGCTTGAAGTATTATTTGAAAACAACAATTACATCTACAAAAAGTTCACGACTTCAAGATTAATATATTTGGAGTCACTATATAGGGTAATCTGAACCTAAAAGAATGCATTGGATTCCTTTCAAAAATGATGAGGTTGCTAGCAATGGTATTCTACTTGCAATATAATCAATGACCTCCTTTTCATTGCTGCAAGCATAGCGCCAAACATTTTGTATAGATAAAAAAAGATCTACTATCATGATTACCTCCGTGATTGCTATAAAGAACACCACATACACTGCTAAGCGGGCAACATGTGAGCGTCCAACTTTCAGTTCATTTGAAAATCATGTACTGCAATGTGAACATTATGAAACATTTTGATTAAATCTTTGATAGGTTAAATGACTAACAGAGAGTAGAAATTTATTAGTTAGCACTTACAACAACACTAAAACTAAAGGGAATCATATATGCTAGAGAAGAAGTGATAAGGCTGCAAAATATCAAAACTAACTTAGATAAAAATGAAGCATATGCAATAAATTACCCTAATTGAGATTCATTTATAATTAGATTTAGCAGCTAAGAGTTTAAATTAGTATATCAGATATGGAATGACAAGCTTGAAAAAATGTTTAATATCATGCAAAGCCTCCCATGTTCATTTCCTCTTGCATGTAGGTGAAACTTTAACATGTAGTAAAAGAAGTGTCACGTTGACCCAATAGGAAATGTTGTTTGGCAAAGCAGCCCCTGTATTTCCTAATCTACTCCTAAATACCGGAACCCATCACATTGGAACATGGAAATGCAAAGTATTTGCAAAGCATAGCATCATGGGAAAGACAATGCTTTGTGACAGGAGAAATCTTACAAGGGTTTGAAGAGATGCGTAACCAAACAGACTGGGAATCATCCATCCCATGGTAGTAATCGCTAATATGAAAGTATTCGTGATACCACATTCTCTTTATTCATATACAGATTGCTGGTTTGCATAAATTTAAGAAATACTAATATGATCAATTGTTCAGGGATGATGCGTATAAAACATTTGTTCTTGTGTTACAATAACACTTATTGAGCTTGCATAATTATATTCATATTTAAGAGAATACATAGAACATATATTGATACAATCATATTTCATCTTAAACGTGAAAGATAATCAAACTTGTGCATTCTAATTGAAAATGTTAATTGTGAGTTAGTATTTTGGATGGTGCTAGAGTCTGTAAGAGCCAGGGTGGTGGTAAAGGTATGGTTATATTGTAAAGATCACAATCCGATTGACCATACTGTTGTGGAAGTTGATGTATAAATCGATGTGACTATCAATACATTCTATCGACTACCAACAGAGAAATATGATTCTCTGACATACATTAAACATTTCAAATGACAAGGACCTGAAACGGCTATGAGCATTTCCAGACCTGTGAGCCAACCTGCAATAGTGATTTTGTTGTCAAAGTTGACACAATTTGAAAACTACGAAGAAAGAACAATAGGTATATATATATATATATAGGTGTTGTAGGCCGTTCTATTTGACAACGAGGAGGACTTTCCATTTCCAGGAAACTATTTTATCTGTGGTGGCTTCCAAGTGAATCCTTTTCTGTGTTGGGTAAGTATGATAAATTTTTTAACGACGGATAAAGATATGGACGAATCCTTACTTGAAGATAGGCACCTCTAACCAATCGGGGCATAGCAATAAAATCTTTCAAGATTTTTGGGCTATGAGTCTTACGGGCAGGCGGTAATGTAGGTTGTGAAATGGTAACCTAAGAGATAGGAGGGCAGAATGCACCACCATGTTTAGGAGGGCAGAATGCACCACCATGTTTAGCATTTGATGCAGCCCTCAAAAACCTTGCCATTGCCACTGCATTTAGTTGTGAAATAGTAACCTAACAGAAGAGCCAGATCTAAAATACACTAGCAGCAGCAAACATATCTCTTAGCTCTGACATCTACAGTGGCCTTAGACTATTCTACTCATCTTTGTGTGTAATCGTGATGCCTTTACACAAACCCATACATTCTATGCCTATCACTACAATGATCAACGATGGCGGTTAAAAGCAATATAGCCTATATCAGAAATGACAATGCTATTGAATTGAAATATAGATTATTTTATTTTATCAAGTATTGGTTCTATACTAATAATTAGAGTGCAAACATACACATAGCCATATAAGGACCAAATCATTCCAAAATCTCAAGTTCACTCGATGATTGAAAGCATCCATAAATTATACACAAGGTGATTAACACATACCCACATCACAACTATAACACTTACTAGTTTATATGCACAACATGAGTAAAGTAGTGATGAAATCATGCAGACATCACAAGTACAATAGTGATCAACCTAAGAACACGCTACATATGTTTTGTATGAATGATACACACATACATCATATATTCACATAAAAATCAACTAGTAAAGTGTAAATGGATGCAATCTATTATACACATTATCCCACTACAATCACCGAATTTAGTAAGTAGATATCATTTTAAAAATAATGTTGAAGCATACATCCTTTTCTCAATCCACTTCCATTTATGATGATGATCAAGTGTCAAATGGTACTTTATGTCATCATTGGAAAATGCATGAGTATAGAAATGCACACAATACTTGAGGCCATTATCACAAGTACATAGTGAGTGAATAACATTAGATAGTGCATGACTAACACATACATAATCAGTGACTAACACATACATAATTACTGACTAAACATAGCAAGTGGATGCAACACAATTGCATGCATCTTCCCATTACCTAATTTGCTAACACCTACCCTTTCTAGTACACCCAAATAAAAAATGATACTTTTATTAGAAATGGGAGCAATACGTATGTCCATTCATTTTGGATCATTTATTTTTCTTGATATCTACAATATTGGATTGTTTGCTATGAAAACTTTCATGATTTAACAATATGGATCCTTAATACTCAAACATAAAATGTTTATTGGTGTTATAAAGAATAGTTACATTATTATTTATATTTTTTTATATATATGTATACACTTACTAAATGCAAAAGGATACTACAACTAGTAGAAAGACTAGAAAGTGTAACAAATTGAGCAAAAAATGTAGAGCTTATATGACAATCTCATATATTTGTAATGTGGTGAAGTAGGGTTCACTAGTTTTTGCATGCAAACTAAGAATCTTATGCCTATTCCTCTATTACATTGGAAATAAGATGATCCACTTCACTCAAGATCCATGGGCACAAGGTGAATTCAATAATTCTTTGTTGTTGAGTAGAAATGTGACTATGCATATTGAATAAATGTGAATTAGAATGAAGAATCGACCCTTATTCTATGTGTAGAGGGTTGTAACAAACTAGTAAGTCAATTTTGGAAAAGTATGCGAATGTACATACTGTAACTAAGCTGCAGTCCAAATTTCAAACAAACATTTCGGGACTCAATTTCCTAGCCCACCTTGCTCTAGGACTTAGTCATCCAGCTCGCCCTTCTCCTATGACTCGGTCGCTCTGGGCACCCTGCTCCCATCATTTTTGGCTCCATTAAACTACAAATTGTAGATCTCTATTTGATGATTTTGCACCTCTTTTTGTAGCTTTGTCACTTGTTCCTGCACATATAAAAGAGAGAAAATTGTTGGGGATATAGGGGTTTGCCTAAGTAAAACCTTGGTTTAGGAATTAACCTTGAAATTAAATTGAATTGGAATTAAAATTGAAAGCATGATGTTAGGTAGTAGAGACTGGAACTGAAATTGAGACATTTATACTTTCATAGGCCTTCTTTGTGTCAAAGTGTTCATAAAGATGCTTCATGTTGACTTGTAGTTGACTTAGAAAGAGAAGATCGTAGTGACCATCACAAATGCATTGATCTACCACAAACTCATACTCTTTAATTACTTATTGCTTGATCACTTGCTTTTGAGAAGATATAATATTGTCATCCTTGTAATCTATGCCCCTCAAAATGAGGGAGGATACCTTGCTTATATAATTCTCCCAAGTATTTTGACGTGTAAAACATGGAGTAGGCCAACATGGGAAAGGATTTACCACTAAACCAATTAAACATTATTTGGTTTCAATTTGGGGCCAAACAAAGGGGAGAAGTGCACTCTAAGCGCCATGCTCCCTACAAAGTAGGTCCAAATTGTGACTTGAGGTATTAAAGGGGGAAGGAAGCTTGAAACATATATAGAATTGAGCTAGGTTAAGCATATTTGACACTGAAGTTCAAGAATGCTAAATGGGGCATAGATAAGCATGAAATTACACACGGTTATAACTTTGCAACACTACAAGATTATTGAGTTTAAGGTGCTATCCAAGTTTGATTTGACTTTTTCTTATTTAGATATCCATTCTTAATTTTGTACATATTGCCATATCTATTAGAAATCTAATTAATTTTCTTTTCTTACCCCTAACACCATGGTAATTTGGACTAGGGATGGATTTGCTGATTAAACTATGTTAAGTGAACCCATGTGTGTGTCATGGTTATTAACTTTTAATGCCATTATTAATGATGTTATTAATAATATCATTATTTTTCTAATTTGATACTTTGATTATGTTTTATGATTGATTTGAATTGATGATTTTTTGTGATATTGACAGTTGGTTACAGGTACTCAAGGTGCAACGTGAAGTGGATTATGTGATCCGGTGATGAGAGATAGAATACTGGTAATGCTATTTTAGCACCTTTTACCTTGTCATTAATTTTTGTCCACCCCAAAGGTGTCTTACCCTAGAACTCTAGTTGTCGATTTAATTGCAATTGCTATCCATTTCAATACATTGGGGACATCGATATAAAGTTTGCCTCTATTAGCTAGAAGCATCGAGTAATAAATTCGCTAGAGATTAATCAAATGAATCAATTAGTATTATATATATGTATGTTAGTCAATAATAAATATATAAATAAAATATAAATATGTATAAATTAAAATGAGCATAAATAAATAATAGAAAGTACTAAGGATACATGTATAAAATCATAAGACATAAATAAAACATTTGGGAATACATAGAGTTATAATATTTATAAATGAGAGGAAGGTGTAGGAAATAAGAAAATACAAATGAAATTATTTACCTATGTCATCAAGCAAAATAAAGAAACAAAACAAAACATAGCAAAAGGAAAAAAATGAAAATGTGAAATGTGAAGGCATGGGAAGAAGCGAGAGGAGTTGACTTGCAGGGAGAGCTTCATTTAAAGGTTATATGTGATTCCTACAACTGCGAGACAACCTAAACAAAATAGTAATGGTGCCAAGCATGGTGGGAGACATGCAACCATTCCTGGAGAGGCATGGTGATTGCAGAAAAGTAAGGACATTTTTATAGATATGGACAAAAATTGGTTTTCTTTTAATCTCGCACCATCCTCCATAAATGGAGATTTGGGGTTTACATGGAAAGACACAAGTAGATAAATGAGAGAGAAAGGAGGAAAAACTAAGGTATTTCGAAGTTGGATGAGGGTGTGCATAAATCTTTGAATTAAAGTTTGGGGCATGAGAGTAAGAAGAACTAGAGGTTCATTTTGCACCAGACATACCATGTATTTTAGTTGCTTAAACCATGACCATTCATTACTTCATGTTAGAAAACCTTAGTGATTTAAAAAATGCTCATGTTATTTACTGCACTTTGGAAATATTGACTAACAAGCATGATCATTCATTGCTTCAAGTTAAAAAACCTTAGTGATTTAGAAAAGGCTCACAATATTTGTTTTACTTCATAAGTATTGATTAGCTAATGTAAAAATAAGGAAAAAGGAACAAAAAAACATGGAATATCTTGTTCTTTCTACCTTCGAGCTCATTTACAAGTCAATGCCTAAGTTAAGATCCGTATATTGTCATTGGTATGCTCTCTATAAGTTTAGATGCCAATTTTTTCAATATATTTCTAACTTGGATAATTTGAACTTGCTATTGTAAGATCCTATGCAAACATTTAATTGCTAATATATATTTGTGTGTGCAGAAAATTGTGAGTGCAAGATTAAGAAGATTAAAATGCTAAACTAACCTCCTAAGAAAACACAAAAATCGACTACACTCATGATAAAGACACTAAAAGGGAATTTTGACAACAAATGAAAATAACAATGAAAAATCTCTTGAAACCCTTAATTTGATTGTCTTCTAGTTTGATGTGTGCTTGTGTAGTGTCCTAAAACTACACCCCTTTCCAATTTTGATCGCATTTGGGTTGTCACCTTAGTGTTTTGACTGGTAGGATTGATTGGACTTGATTATACTTATGTCTCTCATGTATTGCATCATTTTTAATATTTTCCATGCATCTAGCACATTGGCCTAGCCCCAAAATAAGGTAGGACTAGGGTGTGGTACCTTAGTCCTCACTAGGACCATGGCACATGGTCCCCCTTATTTCGGGCCCCTCAAAAACCCAATTTAGCATTTCAAATTTGAGTGGGATTCTTATCTCCGTGTCGACTCATGTCAAAAAATTAATTAGTTTTCCCAATGGGCAAGTATAAAAGGTGGCTTTCCCCTCTCATTTTGATAAGCAAGCATAAGATACACACACATTCAATAAATCAAGCATTTAAGAGAAATTGAGAAAGTAATCAGTCTTCCTTCAAGCCTCAGAGCAAGAATAAAGTCAAGATTCAAGCATTGAAGTAGACATTTTCATCCTATTTTGTTGAATACTTCATGAAACCCTAATCCGGTGCGAAGACAAATAAAACTTCATAAGGAGGTATATCTTTTGGTTTTCAGTCATTATTAATGTCTCCCTCAAAAGGAGAATCTCTTATTACAACAATTTCAATTATCTTTATCTCAATTTCATGGTTAATTCCAAAATTGGGGTTTGACCTAAGGCAAACCTATATTCCCAACCTATTTCTCTTTCTCCCTATGTAAGGAGGAGGTATGGAATTGCAATCTTCAGGATAAGCTTTATTTACAATGATGAATAATTCCCCATTCAATGTGCAAAAATTCTAGAGAACCATGGCAACCATCACATCGGTCCCAATATTTTAGGACCTCTTTCGAGGATCAGATCTTACTTTGCTTACATTGCTCAGTTCTAGGTGCGCAACTCAATCCCAAATCTGTAGCTTACTATTTTCATGTCTTTACCTTCATATCCATGACTTTATCTTAATTCAACAATTCACCTCACAAAAGAGGATTAATCAATTGAATCCAAGCAGTATTCAGTCCTTATCCTTGTTGGTTTGTGAGTATAATCTAGATTGGATTCTAACCCCTCTTTTGAATATAACAGTACCAACAAAAAAATGGTATTTTTCACTACATCTAATGGTGGAAGCTCTAATTTTTTCACTTCATAGCTTTCTATGTTGTAGATGCTGAATTTTTCTCCATGATTGTTGATGCAAAATGAAGATTATGCTAAATAAGATGCAAAATGGATACTAAAATGATATGGCTATGCAAATAATGGGTGAATAATTCAACATTGTGATGTAATGAAAACATGAAAATGGATGCAAAATGGATGTAAGATGATGATTCAAAATGGTATTATAATGGTATGGAAATGAGAAGTGGACAGATTATGAAGGAAAATGAGGGGATTAAATTGTTGGCATATGTGCAGAGCATGATGACATGATGATATTGTATGTTGTCATTGATGTTAAAATGCTGAAGTATGAACCGATATGTTGTAGTAAGCGAATTGGCAAGAGAATCGGTATGATGATGTAAACCAGTATTTGTGAAAAAGTGAAGCGGTATGTTTGTTCATGGTGAACCGGTATGTTGGAATAAGAACTGGTAAATGGAAGTTTTGTATTGGGGTTTCATTTGGCATGACTACCGATTGGTAGTCTCAGCTTTAGGGTTTCCAGTTGATGCATTCCAAGATTGTGTGATTCAACCGATGACATCTTGTGATGAGTTAGCATTGTAATGAAGACCAGATAAGTGTTGCCACGTCAGCCTTGTGTGTATGAAGGATTTCCTTAAGGATCTTGCGTGGAGATTGATTCTATCTATCTCGGGAATGTGCGAAGTCTCTGTAAACGGCGGAGACCGCGTGATGAGTTATCAGCTTCCTGAAGTGGCAAAGAACGAACGTTGGAGAACGTCTTGATATCTGTTCAAGACTGTTGTATTCAATGCAATATGATTAACGGTCAGGATTGAACTGATTGAATTGTAAAACCTAAATGTTTAGGGTTTAGGGTTTATTCTACCGACCTATCTGCTTCCTATAAGGTTGATGACGTTTTTCATTTTGAAGTTATTGGCAAATGGTATGTGTGTATCCCAGAGAGTGATACTTGATTCTAGCCAGACCCGAGAAGTGTGTTGATACCTGCAAAGTGTGATTGCAGAAGAGGAGGAGCTAAAGTGGATCTTCCTTGGCATAGAGTGTTGTTATCAGATCAGTGTATTACCTATTGACTTCTAACCGTTTCAGCAGTTGGAAAATCATTTATTCATCATACATAGGATAGGCTAGTAGAAGAGGAGGCATGTGTAATGGGTGAAAAATTAGTGTTTCCAACATGGAAGGAGAAAACCACTAATTTTTACTTGGGGATAAATTACATTCAAAAGAGGGTTGCAATCCAATAGATCTAGCCACAAATAAGAAAGGATTAGGACTGAGAATTCTAATTGAAAATTAATCAAATCTCTTTTGTAAGTTGAATTGTTGAAATTAGGGTAAAGGTGCTGGAATGAGAGTAAAAATGCAGAAACAATAAGCTATAGTCATCAGATTGAGCCACACTCTTGGATCTAAGAATTTTAAGAGGATTTGGATTTGATCCTACAAGGAGCCACTGATTTGTCGAGACCATGCGTAACATGAGATAGTCCCAGTGTAATAGGAGATATGTCCTAGTGTAACAAGTAGAAGATATGTCCTGATGTAACATGAGATAGTCGAGACCTCATAAGGGAACAATATGAGACACAACAAGAAAGCACACACAAGAAAAAAAACAAGACCATGCCCAAATTTTCATCACTCACAATGCACCATGATGTAAAGGATTGTGGCAACTAAGAGGAAACAAAATGAAGGAGCTCAAAAAGATAAACGAGGATAAAAGAAATCAAAGCTAACATGAGCACCTAAAATATCTTTTTCCAAAAAGGATGAATAATGGATGGGATTTGATATTTGGTTGACCAGAGGAAGGGTATATCCTGTGCAGACTGATGATTCGATGAGGGATCGAAGAGACCAAATGAGAAAAGGTACTTGATACAATCACGATGACAAAGACACTTAAGGATGATTATTGAAGAGCTAGCTGA
The DNA here is from genome assembly GCF_030272615.1 of Cryptomeria japonica. Taxonomy (NCBI): domain Eukaryota; kingdom Viridiplantae; phylum Streptophyta; class Pinopsida; order Cupressales; family Cupressaceae; genus Cryptomeria; species Cryptomeria japonica. The sequence continues at coordinate 96,672,487 of NC_081407.1, read as the reverse complement.
TGGGGAATGATCTTGACAACATGACCAACGTGAATGTACAACCAAAACCTATATACCACTAACACGGTGTTCGCAAAGGGAACCTAGCGAATGTGCAGGATAGGACCGACACTATATACAATGGTCTGACACTATTTAAAAGATATACAAGAGCTATGGATGATGGACTCAATCCTAGACCTATACAAGAGCTATGGATGATGGACTCAAACATAGACTCAATCCTCGCTACTTTAGAGAAGTCATCAGTAGTTAGGGATTTCGTCTCTTTGATGAGTTACATTCTCTCCTTCAAGGCTTTGGTCATGTTTGTTGCATCCTCGACTGTCTATTCATCATCCTTCAAGAGTTGCATATTGATGCATTTTAGATCCTTTTGCATTATGTTAATGAGCTCCTTTAACTCCTTTAGCAATTTGATGAAATATTCATGGCCTTGTTTGATAATTGAGTTCCTCCATTCAATATTTTTCTTTGACACACAACGCATTATCATCTAAATCATCTATAGCCTTGTCGGCAAGGAATTTCATAACCCCAAAATTTTGTACATCATTCATTTGCATCAATACCACTGCCCATTTACTCTTTTCTTTCTCCCATGCTATAGCTTCCAATTCCAGTTCCTTACTTATAGCCACAACATCCCCAAACACTTTTATCAGATTGTCAATGTAATCTGTGCATGTAGACACCTAAAAGTTGCACAATGAATTAAGTGAATTTTATTCATTTAATTATTCTTAATTCTTCCTATTAATTAATATCCCCATTCTTTTAATCGCCTATTAATTAAATTAAGATTTAATTAATATACCCTTCTTCTATCTAACCCATTTATTTAAATCCCCCTTCTAGCCCATTTAATTAAATCCCCCCACTTGCAAAAACCTACAAATGCAAGTTGCAACCACAATTGAAATAAATAAATTTTATTTTAATTAAATTCTATTTTCTCCACCCACTTGCATTTTCCTTCACCTCCCACTCGCCTCCTAAATCCCCTTCCTAAATTCTTGTAGAACCTATCTAATCCTAATCAATTAGCCTAAACCTTTCAATCATTCTTTTTTCCTAAATTTGAGGATGTCACTTCTCAAATTTGGAGGAAAGTCTTCCAAAAGCAATAAAGCCTTTATGTCTTCAACAAGCTAACTTGTTGAGTTCCCCCAAATTTGGAAGGACTCTTTACAAATCTGTCCCCAAAGTCTTCCAAACCATTAATGGTTAAATCAGCCTTGTGGCATGGTTAGAGACTTTTTGTCTAACTAAAAAAGTCTCACCCAGGGGTCTCATTAGACACTCATGGCTTTACCCTTGGTTATTCCTTTAACCTTTGCACAAGAGTTTACCCCTTGGGTAAAAGCTTTATCCAATGGATGACCCTAGCCTAACCTTAACCCTTACCTCCTAAGGTAACCTTCATGTCCTCTAAAGCATTTAATGCTTCTTAAATATCCTCTCAAGCAGTATCTTGTTGACAATTGTCACCATTTCATTGGGGAGAATTGTAAACATGGATAGATTAACATTCAATCCTGGCCCTTGATAATATTATCCAATCTTGACCATCCATTGCCCTATTTTCCCTATAAATAGAGCCCATTCCTTCTTCAAAACAATCAAGTCTTTGTGCATCAAACTTATAGTCTCATAACATCAAGCATATTATCTCTCTTTGATAGAACAAAATTTTAGATCATTTTGATAGCATTATAATCTTAGATATATCATGTTAATCTCATATCATGTTAGCTTCATCTTAGTACCATTTTCATACTAGTTCAAGTTTCATATCAATATCTTGCATCCTATCATCATCTAGTTTCATATCTAATTCATCACTAGGATCTTGGTTGCATTCCATTTAGATCTTAGAATCATTTAAATCTCGTTCTTTAGGTTGTCATCTTAAAGAATCAAGTGCTCTTCCAAGCTGAGAGCCACCTTGAATTTTGAAGATCCTTGGAGATAGAGGAACATGGAACGATTTTAAAGAGTTTAGATTCATTTAACTTTCTTTGTTTGGATTTCTAACCTCTAATGTAATGTTTCATGTGTGTGTTTGAATTGTTTTCTCCTCTTGTAGGTTGATACCACATTCCAGGCATACATTAATTGGTGCCCACCGTGGGGTATGTCCCCAGAAATAACATCATTTTTTTTGTGCAAGTTGAACACAAAGATCACATTGAAATATCATAATAGCGCATTAGAGAGTTCTTTTAGTGCATCCATTGCTTATTTTAATGCTTACATGGAACATATTAGCATATAGAATCCATCTTTCAACGAATATGATCTTCTTTTTAGCGCATATCCCTCTCTGTTATTTCAGTGCATAGGAGCACCAGACTACCACATCCAGGCCACAGAGTAGCACATCAAGTTGATTTTCTAGTGCATAGACATCATCTCTTAGCGCATCTATTCTATAGTTTAGTGCATAGAGCTGACAGAGGCAAAAAATTGTAACAGAGGTAAAAAAATTAGGCTTGTGGAAGGATAATATATATGGAATATAACATTTAAGTATAAGAAAGAGAAAAGAGAAAAAGTTATATTCCATATATATTGTTAGGATGTTTGAGAAGGGTCTCGGACCTCTAGGAGGTATAATGCAAAATCTAGTTTTTGGAAGATCCTCCAAATTTCAGACAGTCAAATTTCAGGGCATTTCGGGATCAGGATTGTAAAATTTATAACCAAGATTAGACTTTAGGCTTTTGAAGCCCACCATCATGATTTAATTTTTTTTTACTAACTGACTGTGTACATGTCCTAACATTTTTATGCAGGATCAGAAGGAATTAGTTTAGTTTTCTTTGCTTTCTTTCAAAGTTAGTAAAAAAAACTCACCTTTCTTTTTTTGCAAAAGCTTAAAATGAACCTCATGATTTATTTTGGATGCATAAAATGAACTTCATGATTTCCTTTTGGTACTTAAAAGAAAACTCAATCTTTTCTTTATTGCATGGATAAAAATGACAACAAATCAAACTCTTTTCTTTCTTGCAAGTTAGGGAAAAACGTTTCAATTTGGGCTTTAAAAGAACAACAAATTCGCTTTCATTTTTGCAAAGGGTAAAAAGAATCACATTTTCCTTTGGTGCATAAAACAAAACATCACTTCATTTTTTCAAAGGATAAAAATAATCTCACTTTTATGGTTTTTATGAAAAACAAAGGAGTTTTGCATTTGGCAATTTTTCCTTTATTGACCAACATCATGATTTACTTTGTTGACTAGGCTTGTTTTTCAAGAGTTTTGGAAATACACATATTTCTATGAAAAGTTAAAAAGAACACCATGCTTGTTGGAGCAACATCTCCAAGTAGAAGTTAACAAATCATTTCTTTGAAGGATAAAAGAACCTTGTTTGCTTTGTCTCGAAAGTGGAAGGCATATGCTCTCCCCTTAACTAGGTGACCAAAAAGCCAAACCACTCATATGCTTTCTTTATTCCAAGCACTTAAAACCTTTAGCAGGCCTGCCCTCCCGAGTTTCTCTTAAGAGCACCATTTAAATGGTTGGTGAGAGGGGAACGACCTAAGTGGGGAATGACTTTATCGCCAAGTGTTCCAACTCACTATAATCAAAAGTGGAGGTTGATGAAAGTCCCCCTTCAATGGTTTTTCTCAGGGATTAGCCTTCCCCCAATATCTTTATGATACGTAAAGCCTTTGTTCTAAAGGTTGGGAAGCCTCCCAAGTGATTTTATCACTGAAGACCGAACAAAAGCTTGATTACGAACCTTAGCATTAGAAAATTTGAGCTGAGTCAGTTGCCAAACATTGACAATATCATAGTGCAAGGGTGGGGAAGAATCCACCTCCAAGATCACTCACCATATATCTCCAGAGATAACTACTCAGTTGTGAAGCAATTCACTTTGAGTTAATTTCTGGCAAAAGGCAAAAAAACGGGCGCCCCCTAGAGGGTGACAAGGCTGTTTGAGCTGATGAAGTATCAAGACTAGTGGGCTATGATATTGTCAATGACCTTTGAATAAAGAGTCTATCTGATGTGTCTTTTGTTGTAAATCAAACTAGTGATAATATCGGGGATTTGAACACGTCCTCAAAAGAACATACACTCAATGTTTAACATTAGTATGACCATTGTCTTCATGTGTACTATGTATTCTTGTCATAAATGCTAAAATATCTTGCAAAGTATCCAACAATCAAACTCAAGAGTCAATTCAAACAAGGAAAAATCATAAAGTGGAGAAGATTTCCAAATCCAACAAAGCATATTTTGAGGTGGTTATTTCAGCATTAGTCTAGCACATTTAGACATCAGCGTAGTGAATTTGAGACATATCATAGTGCTTTCAGTCCAAACAATAGCGCGTAACCCATCCAAAGCAGTCATTTTCAAACAATTTGAGGTAGTGCATAGGAGAGGAAACTTAGCGCATATAAAGCCTTCTGTGGCGCATCTGGAACATTTGTTAGCACATCCAATCTTGTTTTAGTGCATGGTAAAAACCAAGAAAAACAGAGAGCAAATAAGGTCTTTAAGGAAATTTTTATCAACGTTCTTGAGTACCCTTTTAGGTCTTCTGTCAAACTTAACAGTCAGAATCTGAATCCAATTATCAGAGAAAACAATTCCAAATCAACAAGGCATTCTTAGAACAAGTTTTTTGAGTCTTCAACTAGCTCAAGATAAGACTTCATCCAACAAAATCAGGCAGTATCATAATAGTGATCAAGGTTCCACCATCTAACAGATTCTATCAAGACAACATACCTAGTTTAATCCTTAAGTTGTCAAATCAAGTTTCCATATCGGGAGACTTTTATCCATATCATTTGACACACTTTGTCATGGAGGTGAATTAAACTAAACCTCTACTTGATAAAGTAAAACTTGAGTATTCAAATGAAGTATCCAAATCCAACATTAACGCCAACCTTTGATCATTCTTGAATGACCACTCCTCATATTTTGAGAAGAACAAGTCTTCATCACAAAGCTAAGTTAAAGAAGAGACAACCTAGTCCTAGGGCCCTTATCAAAAGGAGTAAATTTTTATATGCCAACCTATCAAAAACATCAACTTTGATCATTTGTATGACCATTCATTATCAAACCAAGAAAAAGGAAACTCGTTCAGAGGAAATAACTCTTAGCATAAATCAAGATCAAGACATCATGGCTCTCCAATCTAATCCCATTTTTTATCAAGATCCCACCTATCAAGAATCTTATGATGATCCCCTAATCTTTTGGTATTCCATCCATGATGATCCCCTTTCATCTCAAGAGCAGAGTCCCATTCAACATCCATCTCCTAAGCAAAATCATGATATCCCTTCCATCTCCTTCATTCATCTAATTGAAAATCAAGAAAAAAGCACAAATGATCCTACTCCAAGTCAAGATAAAGATCAAGGAATCCTTTCATCCTCCAAATCTATCTTAGTTTCTTTCATTCTAAAGTCAATCTCTTCATCCTCCAAATCTATGTTAGGTCCTTTCATCCAAATTCAATCTCTTCATCCTCCAAATCTATCTTAGGTCCTTTTACTCCAAAGTCAAACTCTCCATCCCTTCCATCCATCTTGGGTCCTTACCTCCATCCATACACCAATCCATTCACCTCAAATGATCTATAAAAAAATATCAACAAAGGAACACATCTTTGAACTTCTTTCAACCCTCTGTCTAAACATCTTTTCAAAACTATTCTTCTATCATTTCCTTTATCTATTTTCGGTCCTTATGTCCCAAAATTTGATTTTCCTCTACTCTTCATCACTTCTCAAGTTGCATACCAACACTTATCTAGAATACATTTCCATCTATCCTCGCACAAATCTTCAAAAATTCTATCTATTAGCCAACACCATTCTTCCATTCCTTTCATTCAATCCTTTGCATAAATTCCATCATCTGTGAAATAGGCATTTGTGTCATTTTGTCACATGCTTGCTCATGCTTGAATCTCATGTTTAGTCCCTTTCCTAGACATCTATTCATCAAATGCTTCAAAATCCGAGGTTGTTCCTCTTTAACATTTTCTTTTGGTTGGGATACACACTCAATCCAAAAAAGAACCACTTATCGTATCTTGGTACTGACATCTTTTGATTACTATATCTCATACGCTTAATCAATTGCTCTAAACCATTGTGATCTCTTAGTTGAAGACATGGATAGTGAAAAATCTAAAATGTTGCTTCAACACCATTGTAATTATCAGACCCATGTAAGTTTCATCACTTACAAGCCAATGCAAGAAAAATAAAGGGCAAAAAGAAATATCAAAAGCATGAGCAAGAAAATGAATATCAAGAAAAGAAAAATGCAATATCAAAATGCTTGGCTATGGGAACATGCAAGTAACTCCATCGGGGCTATGGACGCCTGGCTGACAATGGAGCAATATTTGTGATATTATAACGATAACCTCATTGGGGCTATGGACGCTCGCTAGCAGCGAGGCTCTATCCAAGATGCTTTTGAAGTCAAGGTAACTCATGTAGCTAGCCATGCTGGATTCTAAAGATTACAATGATTATATGAGCTGGAATGAACCCACTTGCACACACATGGGTAATCAAAGACTAAGTACCTTGATCCAGTTTGGGATTCTTCTTCCCTTCTGAGTCTACTTCCCAGTTGCTAGTAATGCTCAGTTGAATTTTCTGGAGGTTCTAAGTTTGGGTTGGGTCTCTATCTTTGAAAATTTTAGGAACACTTATTTAGTGATGATATGATGAAAGAATAAGTATCTAGTAGAATACTGAGAGGGGGGGGGGGGGGTGAATTAGTATACTAAAAAACTGATACAAACTCCCAAACTCAAAATAAACTTATCAACAAAATAATATCTCAAAGATTTACCAACATCAACTGGTTTAACTGTTATACCAACTTAATAGTAAACAACTTCAATCTTGCAAACATAAAAAATGCTTAATCAAATATCAACATTTTTAACTCTCACGCTTCTAGTTATCACGCCTTAATCAAATCAATAAATAAGATAATAACCACAAAAGCATTCACTTGACACAAATATTTGCACATGGAAAATCCAAATAGGTAAAACCAAGGTGAGATGAGACTCACAAGGATAGCTATCTGAACTCTTCTGAAGTTTGCTCTGTTAGGAGCCAAGCCTGTTAAAGCTTTTACAATAAGTCCCGTTAAGAATTGATTCTGTTAGGAATCACCCGGTTAGAGGATTTTACAAATATGCCTTGATGAAAAGCACAATACCTTGTTAGGAGTAACCTCGGTAGAGGATTTGAGAATCCAAACTAATGGACCACCTTGCGAGAGTATTTAGAAAGCAACCAAGCTTGTTAGAGCTTACCCGGTTAGGGGATTTCAATTTTTGTTGTGATTGTTAGAAAACAACAGGTTTTTCTTGATCTGTCTGAATAACACTACATCTGCTTGATCAGATCCTTCTTAAGCTTCAAATCTTCCTTCACTCAAACTACAGATCCATCCTCCAGTTAGGCAACCTCACACTCAACTAATTCCTACCAACTTTGCCAACTCTCAAATAAAAAAACATCATCGTTCTTAAATACAAATCAAATAGGTCGGTAACACAACAAAAACCTAATTCTCATCATTGAGATTACAAACAAGTCGGTACAATCTTGACCGTTAGAAATCATAACAATCTCTTCACATTTAACAAGAAAATTCCAACTGCTTCATCGGACTTGTAACTCATCACGCGCTATGCATTTGATGCAATCCACTTTGCTCCTTTCCAAGACAATCAAATGCGCCAAAATAACTTGAACTTATCTTCATACAATGACCACACATGTCACCATCATTACCACTCAATATCAGATCTTAAACCAACAAACTTTGACCGGTTAGGGTTTAATGAAAACAACTGGTAGGGTTTATCATTTACTAAACATAGAAAGGTTTAACCTTATACACCGGTTTAACTTACAAACTACCATATACCGGTTTACAACATCTTCCACACAGTTTATCATGCCAATTACAATACAAAAGGAATAACAACAATAACATCAACAAAATCATGAATACCATTCATTGGTTCAATTGACATCAATGACAACATATCATTAATGAAAAAATGCCAACAATTCAGATGGTGCTAAATACTGTGACAATATTACATATCACATTTTTGCAAATGGACACCTCTATGCTTGGGGGAAAATTTCATCCACTATATTCTTCCTACCATATCATCCATATCCTCTAATCCATACCACCTATCCTATCTATTTGTTGCTTCTATCATCCAGTGCTATTTATGATCTTGCTTCACTTTATCCATACCATCTATCCTATCTATTCATTTCTTCTATCATCCAATGCTATCTATGATCTTGCTTTGCTTTATCCATGCCATCTATATCATATCTATTCATATCTTCTATCATCCAGTTCTATTTACAATCTTGCTTCACCTTATCCATATCCTCTAATCCATATACCTTATCCTATCTATTAATTTCTTCCATCATCCAGTGCTATCCATATCCTATCTCTATTCATATCCCCTTTTCCATCCTTTATCTTAATCAAAACTATGGACAAAAAATCACAATGTTCCTTGTCTTGCTATATGTTGGAGAAACCAAATGCATCTTTCTTCTAATCCAAAAAATTCAAAAAAGTCAAAATATCCAAAAACTAAAAATAAAAAAATTTGACAAAATCAAATAAAACTTGAAACTCAAAAAACATGAAAGAATGGACCATCCATCAAATCAGATCAACAACAGGCAAACTGTCAAAGTCTACAATCAAACTGATCACATGTCTTGTTAATCAATTCATCACTCGAAATCAACATCAATATCAACATCAACATCAACATCAACATCAACATGTCTTATACAACGATAGGTACACTCGAAACCAGACATATTGGTCTTATACGAGGTACTCACTCTTTAAAACTAGACATTTCTATCAATCACCGATTCTTGTTTGAAAGGAAATACAAGAGCAAGGAAAGAAAAATAAAATCCAAGTATTTATTGATGAAGTAAATGTTACCAAGAGAAATGCAGAAACCTTGGAATAATCACCCAAAAGTGAAGAAGGAGGCACAAGAAATTTTGAAAGGGGAAAAGCAAAGAAAAACCCTTTGTGATATTATGAATGAGGCAATGCCTAAAATGTGTGTGTGTGAGAGAGAGAGAGAGCAAGAATCTCTTTACAATAATGTCATTAAGAAGAAATGAGAGAGGAGACATCTCTTAAATAGAGATGAGGAAAGGAGTTACAAAGAAAGTCCCAAATCTATGAATGCCACCATTCATAAAATGTGTGTGCCATGTGTCCACATCCTCTTATGGAGGAAATCTAATATTCCTTAATAAAGAAAAATAAAAGAAATGACTTGTCCTCACACATGTACTAGAGGACAAATTACATATAGGAATTCCAAAGGAATATCCTAAACTAAATACAAATAAACCTAAGCCAAGTAAAGATTAAATATTCTAACACCCCCCCTTAAGCTTTACTTGAGGAGTTTACATCAAACCCTTCAATGGGTTTCAAGCCAAGATTTTTACAATGAAATTGAAACTTTTCTTTACAAAGTAGCTTGGTCAAAATATCTGCAACTTGGTCTTCCCCCTTGCAATAGAGAAGTGAAACTTGCTTGTCTTCAATTTGTTCTCTAATAAAGTGGTGTTGGAAAGAAATGTGTTTTGTCCTTGCATGGAAAGCTGGATTTTTAGCCAAGGCAATGGCACTTTGGTTGTCATAATACAATTGAGTTGGTTCGTGTTGAGGTAGACCCAAATCTTCAAGTAGTCTTCTAAGCCACAAGACTTCTTTGGAAGCATTAGTGCATCCTTTGTACTCAGCTTCAGTGGATCCAAGAGAGGTAGATTGTTGCTTTTTACTATTCCAAGAAATTGCTCCTAAACCAACAAAAAAACAATAACCACAAGTAGATTTCCCATCATTGGGATCTCCACCTAGATCAAAATCAATAAAACCGTTTAAAGTAAAATCAGAATTTACATCATAAAACAAACCTACATTAATAGTTCCTTTGATATATCTTAAAATTCTCTTAGCAACTTTAAAGTGTGTTTGTTGAGGTTTAGACATGAATCTTGAAACCAAACCAACACTATAAGCAATATCCGGCCTAGTAAGAGTTAAATAATTCAAACTTCCAACTAATTGTCTATACAAAGTAGGATCAACAAGAGGAGTTTGCATATCAAGCATTAACTTAGTGCCTAATTCAATAGGAATTGAAACATGGTGAGCATCATTCATGTTAAACTTATCTATGAGATCTTGAGCATATTTACTTTGAGATAAGAAAATTCCTTTAGAGGTTTGCCAAATTTGCATTCCTAAGAAATAATGTAAAAAACCTAAATCAGTCATTTGAAATTTTTGATGAAGTTGAAACTTAATATTAGAAATCAAAGTATTGGAACTTGAAGTAAGAATCAAATCATCTACATACAAGATAATAATGATAATATCATCTTCACTATGTTTAATATACAAGTTAGGATCATTTTTACTTCTTATAAAGACTTGAGAAAGAAAGAATGTATTAATATTTGAATACCACTCCCTAGGAGATTGCTTTAATCCATAAATTGATTTCTTTAATTTACAAACTAAGTGTGCATTACCTTCTTTAATAAAACCAGGAGGTTGAGACATATAAATTTCCTCATGTAAATCACCATTACGAAAAGCACTTTTAACATCCATTTCGTGAATAGGCCAATTCATTCTAGAAGCTAAAGCAAGCACAAGTTTAATTGTAGGCATTTTAGCAACAGGAGCAAAATTTTCAGTATAATCTAAGCCTTCAATTTGAGAAAAACCTCTAGCAACTAATCTAGCTTTAAATTTACTAACTTGATTATTAGCATTCAATTTAGTTTTATAAATCCACTTGCAAGAAACAAGATTTTTACCATGAGGCAAGGGAACTAAATCCCAAGTTTGGTTAGAAATTGAAGTATCATATTCTTCCTTCATTGCTTTTTGCCAATGTGGTTGATTTCTAGCTTGATCAAATGTTTTAGGATCATTAGAATTCATAATAGTAGTCATTAAATTATAATTGCAATAATTAACTCTTCTAGCTTGAAGTCTATCCATTCTAGCTAAGTATTCATCACTATCTTGAATTAAAGATTTGAACCATTTAGGTCTTCTTTCAGAAGTAATGGATTCATCACTAGAAGAAGAGTCGTGAGGAGTAGAGTTATTATTATCATCATCACTATCACTAGAAGGAATAGAAAGAGATGCATTAGGAGTAGGGTTAAGAGAAGGAGGTTGGTCCTCCACAAGCACAACTTTTCTTTGAGAAAGTTCATCATCCTCCACTTTAGAACAATCATGAATGCCTTTTTCTGCAATACAAATATCTCTTGCAACTTTTACCTTGTTAGTAATAGGATTTTAAACTCTATAACCTTTAGTATTTTCATCATAACCAACAAAAATAAAAGGAGAAGATTTAGCATCTATAACCTTGGTTAGAAATTAAAGTATCATATTCTTCCTTCATTTCTTTTTGCCAATGTGGTTGATTTTTAGCTTGATCAAATGTTTTAGTATAATTAGAATTCATAATAGTAGTCATTAAATCATAATTACAATAATTAACTCTTCTAGCTTGAAGTCTATCCATTCTAGCTAAGTATTCATCACTATCTTGAATTAAAGATTTGAACCATTTAGGTCTTCTTTTAAAAGTAATGGATTCATCACTAGAAGAAGAGTCGTGAGGAGTAGAGTTATTATTATCATCATCACTATCACTAGAAGGAATAGAAAGAGATGAATTAGGAGTAGGGTTAAGAGAAGGAGGTTGGTCCTCCACAAGCACAACTTTTCTTTGAGAAAGTTCATCATCCTCCACTTTAGAACAATCATGAATGCCTTTTTCTGCAATACAAACATCTCTTGCAACTTTTACCTTGTTAATAATAGGATTGTAAACTTTATAACCTTTAGTATTTTCATCATAACCAACAAAAATAAAAGGAGAAGTTTTAGCATCTAATTTTTTTCTTTTCTCTTTAGGTTAGTGAACATAAGCTATGGAACCAAAAATTCTTAAATTATGCAAATTGGGCTTTCTACCAGACCAAGCTTCTTCACGAGTTTTATCCTTTAAGGATTTGGTAGGTGTTCTATTAATTAAATAAGTTGGACAAGCCATAGCTTCAACCCAAAACTTGTAATCCATATTTTTTGCATGCAATAAACATCTAGCCATTTCAACAATTGTCCTATGCTTCCGTTCTGCCACACCAATTTTTTGTGGTGTATAAGGAATGGTAAGCTCATGTTTAATTCTAAAATATTTCAAATAAGCATTAAATGCATTATTGACATATTCTCTTCCATTATTAGTACGAAGAATCTTAATTTTAGAGCCAGATTGCCTTTCTACAAACATATGAAATTCAGTAAACACATCAAGCACTTGATCCTTACTATGAAGGAAATATATCCATGTTCTCCTTGAAAAATCATCAACAAAGGTAAGAGCATACCTTGAGCCTTGGATGGAAGGATTCTCCATGGGACCCAAGAGATCACTATGAACTAGATGCAATTTAGTATATGCCCTCCAAGATTGACCATGAGGAAAAGGTTCCCTATGCATCTTACCACTCATGCAACCATTGCAAACAATTTGAGAAGGATCAATAGTAGGCAATCCATCAACCATATTTGATTTTTGCATCAATGAAATATAATCAGAATTGAGATGGCCAAGTCTTTCATGCCATATAGTAAAATCAACAGTAGTAAGCAAGGAATACTTTGTAGGAGCAAATTCATAGAACTTGAATAAGCTATCAATATCCATTTTAGCAGTAGCAATAACATGATTAGTTTTTGGATCAATTATATAACACATGCCCCAATAAAAGTTAATCTTATAATCTTGACAAAGTTTAGGAACTGAAATCAAATTTGATTTTAATTCAGGAACATAAAGAACATCATGTAATTTCCCATTAGGAACATTCACATCACTAATAGCTTCAACTTTGCAACTATGATTATTCGCTAATTGAACAAGAATATTAGAAGTATCAGGATGCAAAGATTCAAAACATTCTTTATGAGAAGTAACATATTGAGATGCACCAGAATCAATAATCCACTCAAGTGGTTGAGAAACATTATAAGTACATGTAAATTCATGACGAGATGAATTACCATTATTATTACCTTTCTTATAATGAGGTTTATGTTGTTGATTATTTTGATTATTTTGGTTCATGGGTTTTTTACCGTTTTGCTTCTTAAAACAATTATTAGTAATATGTCCATCTTTCCCACAATATGTGCAATGGGGTCTTGTTTGAGAATTATTCCTTTGATTATTGTATGTATTATTATGATTATTATTATGAGAATTTTTATGATAGGATTTAGAATGAGATTGATAATTAGAAGACTTGTGATTATTATTATGATTATGATTATGATTATTATTATTGGATCTAAAATTATTATTATGATTTTGGTTTTTAGACATAAAAGCATGTTCACTACTTTTAAGAGTACCAAATTGAATTAATTTAGCTTCCTCTTGACGTAATAAATTACGAAAAATATCATAAGTTAATTGAGTAGCTAAAGTAGGAATAGCAAGTTGAGCATGAATATTCGTAATAAATTGCTGAAATTGACGAGGAAGACATTTTTTAAGAATAAGATGAATTAAATGTAAATCAGCTAGTGTAACTCCTAAACCAGTTAATTGACTATTAATAGAATCAAACTTTCATAAGAATTCATCCATGGTTTTAAAATCCGTATACCTGAGATCTTCGAGTTGATCTTGAAGCTGAATTTTTCGGGATTCATTTGAGTTATCATAAGTTGTTTTTAAAATTTCCCAAGCTTCATACGCTTTTGTACAATTTCTAATTAAAACATACAAATCAGGAACCATTGAAATTACAATTAAACCAAGTGCTTCCTCATTTTAAACCTTCCATATATCTTGGTTGGCTTGAGGAGCAGTTGAAGCGGGCTCTGAGGTTTTATCAGTAGCAACATCCAAAAGGTGTTTGAAATGAAAAATAAACGAGATATATGTTTTCCATGAATGATAATTGGAACTATTTAACTTAATTTCAGGAATTAAAGTAGACATGATAGCAAAATAATGGTTAGTAAAAAAAATTATCCCCTTTACTTAATAGACGAAAATAATTTTTTTTAGAAAAATAAATGCACCTAAAATTGTGATTTTTGTTTTTAATAATATATTAAATTTGAAAAAAAATTAAATTATAAATTAAATTAAAAATAAATAATTAAAAGTTTTAATAATAAAACTTTAAACTTTAAAAAATATTAATAATTTTTTCCAAATGTATAACTAAACTTTAAATTGAATAAAAATATTTAAATGTTAATTAAAAGTTAAAAGTCATAAACTAAAAAAAAGGAAGGAAAAGTTTATTATTAGAAACTTTTGTTTGAAAAAAAAACTTAAAAAGTAAAAAGCTCTTTTTAAAGAGAACTTATTATAAAGAAGAAATACGTGAGATATGAAATTAGAGTTAAAGAAAAAGAAGCTTTCTTTTTGAAATAAAATAACTGATATTTAATCTACAATGCAATGAATAAATGGCAGAATCACACATTTTATGAATAAAAGACATATATGTTACAAGTTCTTTTTGAAGTAAATTGCAGAGAGGCGTTATGGAAGAGGAGAATAAAATCAGAAGAGAGCAGAGATTGCAGAAACGATATATGAGAATGCAACTTTGACTAAAGTTCAATGCAGATCATGCAGGAGAAGAAAATAGATGATATCTCCAATATGAAAAGAGATGATTCAAAATGCAGAAGGTTCAAACAAACAGACTCTATATCTCAAGTTGATAAATATGCTGAAAAAAAAACAACACAGGCAAAGGAGATATCAATACAGAGATAAATAAATATTGAAATAACAGAGATTGAAGCTTATTTGATATTTAAAAATATGAAATTTATTTTAGTCCAAAAATCTGCAAGTGAAATTGAAACCAGAGATCTTTGAAATTAAAGTCTGCACAAGAAGCAGTTAGAAAACACAGAGGTTGAAGTAAATGAAATAGACAGATTCAGATTTAAAATGAAATAAATTTAGATTTAATAGAATTATTTTAAACAGATTTAAACAGAAAGATGAAAGATTTAACAAAAGATTGAAATAATATAAAAACAAAATTACTACAACAGAGAGAAACATAAATAGTTTTTTTTTTTGAATCTGCAAACATAATTTTTTTTTTTTATCGATAAAAGACCGAAGCCAAAGAATTTTATTAATTAAAAAATAGTTACAATTACACCTCCATTCAGTGTGGGCACTGGTAGGAAAGAATGGAGGAAAGAAAACCTCCGGTAAGGATCAAAAGAAAAAATAAAATTGGAGTTACAATAATGGGGTTGATAATGGATCCCTATCCAAGATAGTCTTGAAGAGGGCATGAGAGAATCCTTCCTGTAAATTAGAGTAGCATTCTGTCGATCTCTTGGGGTGACCCTTCTTCTTGTAAGTGACATCCCTGTCTTTACCTGAGATAACAGGGTGAAGCAGGCCCTACCCCCTAAGTTGCACAAATACTCGAGGAGTTTCTTACAAAAAATGTTAGAAAAGGAAAAAACAAACAGAGATCATCTTCTAATCTAAATATCACAATTTGATCATACCTATAGGATGGTCACCTTGATAACACAAAAACTCAAGATATTAGCCCAGAGAATTTCCAGAAAACATAATGAAAGGTCATTGCTCAAGATCCATCGTAGATTCATGGATAAGCTCTCAAGAAGCAAACTCCCATAAATAGTTCTACATAGATAGCACAGTGGGCTACCATCCATCATAGATTTTAGTTCAAACAGAATTCCATCCATGCCTTAATTGTATCTCATGGGAAAGCTTACGTGAAATGAAAAACTATCAAAGTGACCCCTGTCCTAAAGAGCTAATACTGGAGATAACTAAGAAGAAACGGGATTTGAAAGAAGGATGAAGATTGATATATATATCTGAGCCCATATATCTAAAAAAGCCTGAGTAAAAGGCAGACAATAATGTATATATATGAGCATATATATATATATAAATATGGATATATAGATGTATGTCTATATATATTCAATATATATAAGTCTATATTATGGCAGTAAAAGGCATTTAAAGCCTGAAGTTCATAGACAGATCGATTTTAGCAAAACATAAACATATTTATAAGACATCTTATCAAAGATCTCTAAGCTAAGTAAATATATCCATATGTTTTGGTCTATTACTTCTGAAAACATAAAAGGAGTTCCTCGAAGACAAAAAGAAAACCACCAAAAAAGATCAAACTACACATAAGGAACCCGAGATGCAGAAACCTGGATGCATGCCATCCAGAAGGAGCTTCAACCCTTCTTGCCTGGCCTATGAGGAGGCTTGGAGCCAGAGCTCTCTGGTGTTGTTGCTGAAGGGCTAGCAGGGGAGCGTGGGATTGGCATATTATCAGGGATAATCATGATATTCTCTGCCTCCAGATAGTTAATCAGCCATTTCTCATGAGGAGGCTTTTTGACTTGAAGAATCCATGAGAGGAAATGGAATTTTTCGCTTCTGATAGGACGGAGAGCTTCGAAGGCCACCGGGTCGTTGATCAATAGAATGCGGTAGCAAGGAACTGGGTTATTCATTCTGATAAGAATATCATAATCCCAAGGTTTGGGAGTCGTAAGTTACTCATCTATGTTGATCACCACCCTTTGTAATTCTCCTAGGATGTCTTTTATGAAGACCTTCTTGCATAGCTTCACCACAATATCCCTGTCTTTCTCAAAATGCATTGCAAGTGCTAAAAACATTGCTGCAATGTCAGGGTTCGCTCTGGTCCAGTCCTCATTCTTGATGAAGTCATTCCCTAGAAATTTCATTACAACTCCAAAGATCAGAGGGTTTCGTTGGGTAAGAATTCCCTTCACTCTTTCTTCCTTGATCTCACCCACAAAGGCCATCTTGCATTTCAACCCTAGAAGCTTGAGAGGGGTATCCATCACAGCTCAAACTGAGAAATGAGTGGTTACAAAGCAATGAATGAAATCTCTGAGGATCAAGGTCATAATTACCACCACCTTTAGCCATCAAGCTAAGGGTACTTCATCTGTCAAATCACCGAGGGAGTGTCACCTCGAATTTGCAAGGAGCCATCATTGAAGATTTGATCGAGAAGGAGAGCTGACGTATGATGTCTGACCCAGGACATTTCATACATCTGTTGCGGCTGGCTAAAAATAGAGGGTCTTTTAGGAAAATAGAGAAGAGGATAGTTGGGTAAGTTTTAATCCTAGAAGAAGGCAGTATCTACATGAATAATAATAACTATATATCCATGACCACATATATCTGGGTTGCAAGATATGCAGGCACGTTTATATACCTATGCCTATTTATGTATGGTATTGCCTCCTCTTAGTCTTAAAACTTATCCTTACGAAGCAACAAGACTAATAAAAGGCTTGGTCGAAGAAAGACTAAATTCAGGGGTACTCAAGTAAATAAGCATTAATGAGCTCTACGAGAAAAATATATATAAACCTATATATATGCATATACATCTATATATAAGAGGATTATATATATATATATATATATATATATATATATATATATATATATATATATATATATATATATATATATATGAGTATGTTTCTTAGTATATATATATGTATATAAAGACATATATACCTATAAATATTTATAAGTATATATATATATATATATATATATATATTTATATAAAAATATGTATCTTTATATATATATGTATGAATATAAAGATATATATACCTCCGAGAAACTTATATATATTATACAAATGTGTATATGTGTATATATATATATATATATATAAAGCTGTATAAGTTGATATATGTATATTTCAAGGTGAATATCTAAATACCCAAATATATAATAACGAAAAATGTTGTAAATTGAGTTCCTCTGCCCAAGCTTAAGGATGGGGTGTCTAGAAGAGTGGGAAAGAGAGAATATACTATGTGTATATATATATATATATATATATGTATGTATGTATGTATGTATGTATGTATGTATATGTGTATTAATGTATATATATCCCCCAAAAGAATTTACCTAAATACATGAGTATATGTTTGTGAATGTATATAAATGAGTATACGTATATGTATATATGTCTCTCTATATATACATTTATATATATATGCAGAGGACCATGGAAAGGTCTTATTGAGGGGGAATTAAGGTGGGACTAATGAACTCTGAGCGGGAGAAACATAAGGGATGGGAGGAGAGACATGCTAACGAACTCTGGGCAAAAAACAAAAGGAGAGATGGCCTTAGGGAGGAACAGAGAGGAGTTTGATGCCATCCGTTCCCATGTTGGCCATCTCATCCGCACTTTTGTTACCTTCCCTATAAATATGATTGACTGTGAACCTATCAAAACCTTTGCATAAGTCAATATCCTTTGACAGCAAAGTGTTTAGTCTCTAGTTAGGCATGCTGCCTTTCCTGAGAGCGTTGACAATTATAGCCCAATCCCCTTCAATTTCCAAAATTTTAACTCCTAATTTCTTATATAGGTGCAGACCCTCCACCAGGGCCATCAATTCCGCCCAATTGTTGGTTTTGCTGCCTACAGGGGAAGCAAGGATAGCGATTTCTTTGCTTTCCAATTATGAATAGAGTATCCTATACCTTCTTGCCCCAGATTGCCACGGGATGCCCCATCAAAGTTTAACTTTACCCATCCTTCGCCTAGGGGCTTCCATCTGCATTCAGCTCTTGATCGGAGACTTGCAATAGGACCATCCCCTACAAAGGGAGGAAAAGATAAGCCCTCCCAACGCTTTTTCTTATTTTTTCATCCCAGTAGGTTACTGAGGCATTCTTAATTATGCCAGATGAAAGCCGGTTGTTCATGAGATCAGTAGTAGCTGACTCAATTCTATTGATGATTCTGTGGACCTGAAGTTTTTCATTTCTAAACAGACGTCTATTTCTTTCCTTCCACAGCTCCCATATTATGGAAGATGGGAGAGATATCCATAAACCCTCAAAGATATAGCTTTGCCTAAGGAGAAGCCAGGCTTTGAGCATTCCAGAGATGGTGTGGGGAAAGGCCGCAGACCACTCAAGTTTCTTGGTGAACCAGACCCAACATTGGTAAGAAAAAAGGGCAATTGAGGAGGAGACGGTTGGTGTCTTCTTCATTTGGCTCACAAAGAGGACATCTGTTGGGACTCTCATACCCCATTCTCCTAAATTTTTCTACAGTTAGGAGCTTGTTCTGAATCACAAGCCAAGAGAAGAAGCCGGCCTTAGGCAGGAAGTATCTATCCCAACAGATTTTCAAGGGAAGCTCAAACATAGGTCTAATATATGCTTTGGGTATATGAGAGTACCCATCCTTGGAGTTATATTCTCCTCTTAAGGAACCATCCCATACGAGCTTATTCTCATGGTGACCAAAGGCTATGTTCCTTGTCCTGAGAATTGCCATGAGTTTACTTTATCCCCTAACGGAATATCCTCATCATCCCTCTCGATCCACTGCCATCCAGCCCCTTCCACTGAAGGGGAGATATAGTTTTTTAACAGGGGTCCTCTATGTGATTCAAGGAGGTTACGGGTGGCACCAAAGTCATAAATATTCTCAATTGCCTTATACCCACTCCATGAATTAGACCAAAAAAGGGCTTTATCCCTGCACCCTAAGTTCCAAGTAAGTTTGTTTGAAATAATACTCCTGCAATCCAACAAGAAATTCCATAAGTAGGACCCTCTGGGAGGATTGATTTCTCTGAATATTTGGATAGGATTCCCTCCATTAAGGTATTTATGGTGCAACAACCTTGCCCACTTAAGGTGGGGGTTTCTGAACATTCTCTAGACCAACTTGGCACCTAGGGCTCTTCCCTGATCTCGGAGTTTTTTAATGCCCACCCCTCCTTCATCTTTAGGTTTGCATATCTTGTCCCAAGACATGAGTGATATTTTCCGGTTGTCATTGGCACCTTGCCAAAAGAAAGTTCTGAGATGCTTGTTGGGTTCTGCGAGTTTTGAAGAAGATAGATGTTGATAGGAGAGCTGGTAAATGGGCATAGCTGACAAAACCGATCTAACCAAGGTTGCCCTACCTGCAGATGATAGCCATTTTCCTTTCCAGGTGTTAATCCTGGACTTGATTTTATCCACCAAGTTGTCCCACAATTTTGAAGATCTCCTACCCTTGTCCAAGGGAATGCCTACATATTTGCAAGGAAGGGTCCCCTGACTGATCTCCAGGACTTTGCAGATCTCCATTCCTAATAAGGGGTTTATGTTGAACATAAAAACTGCCGATTTTTCTAGATTCACCTCTTGTCCCGATAATAACATATAGGAATTGAGGATGCCTTTGAAGGCACTTGCTTCCCTTGTACTTGCTTGACCAAAAAGCATCGTGTCGTCAACAAATTGCTAGTGGGTAAAGGAGGGGAGGCCACTGGTAATAGGGATTCCTTGGATCCCACCCTCCTCTTTAGCCTTAGAGATGGATCTTCCTAGGGCTTCTGCCATGATGATGAAGAGGAAGGGGGACATAGGATCTCCTTGCCTAAGCCCTCTCGAGCTATTGAAGAAACCTTCCAGAGAACCATTAACAATAACAGAGAATTTAGGGTTGGAGATACACTCAAAAATTAGGTTGATCCAGGTTTTGGAAAAGCAAAATGCCTCCAAGCATTTACATAAAAAGCACCAATGAACTTTGTCATAAGCTTTACTTATATCCAGTTTGAATAGCATGCTTGGGGTGCTATTGAGCTGGACCGAATGAATAGCCCCTTGGGCTATTATAATCCCATCATAGGTTGATCTATCTGCTACAAAACTAGTTTGTTCTTCACTAATGATGATAGGGAGAAGATTCTGAACTCTTGCTGCTAGATTTTTGGTTAAGAGTTTATAAAGGGTGTTGCATAGGGCTATAGGTCTGAAGTCATTGAAGCTATTAGGTTTCTCTTTTTTGGGGATTAGTGCTAGGAAGGTATTGTTGATCTCCTTGAGAATCTTTCCTGAGTTCCTAACACCCTCTAAGGCTTTCGTGATCTCTGTCCCCAAAAAACCCTAGCATTTTTTAAAAAAGATGGTGGGGAAGCCATCTAGGCCCGGTGCCTTATCCGGATTCATCTTCATTAGGACAGATTTAACCTCCTCCTTAGAGAATTTCTTTAACAGGTTTTTATTGTGGTCATCGTTTATGAGTTTTGGGAGATTCTTGATAATATTGAGTTGGCCTCTCAGGTTGGAGCCCTCAGTATTGTTTAAAATTTTGTCAAAGAACCTTACTGCCTCATTGGCAACATCATCCGGTTCAGACAGGCTGGAGCCTTGGCAATTCTTTATACAAGAAATTTGATTAACCCATCTCCTCTGCTTGGTACTATTGTGGAAAAACTTGGTATTACGGTCCCCATCACTCAACCAAGTCTCCCTAGATTTTTTTCTCCAGAAGATCTCTTCATTTGACAGAATCTTTTCATACTCGGAGAGTAGTTCTTTTTCTTTAAGGAAGAGATGTTCATCCATCCCCTTCTCCAAAACTTCAGTGTTAACATTCTTAATAGATCATTTTCTATTAAAAGTTTTTTGTCGAAAATATTCCCAAAATTTATCCTATTCCACTCCAAGAGCTTCCTTTTGATAAGCTTCAACTTGTTTGCAACAATAAACATCTTCGATCCTGAGAACACAGAGCCTCTCCACCAATTTTCAATTATGTTTAAAAAGTTATCATCTCTGAACCACATGCTCTCAAATTTGAAGGGGCAGTTTCTAGGGGAGTGGTTTGACAATAAGTTTAGTTGGAGTGGAAAGTGGTCAGATCCTGATACAGGAAGAGGCTCTGCTTCCATGGTGTGATTAAGCTCTGAGAGCTCCCCATGGATCAAGAACCTATCTAATTTCTCCGCAATGTTACAGAAACCTGTCCTTCTATTATTCCAAGTGAAGGCACTCTCTGTCATCTGGATTTCCAACAAGGAATTGCTATTGATCCAATGATTGAAATCGACAGTCGCTGGAGGGAGTTTGCTACTGCCTCCTCTTTTGTCTTCTACCTTAGTAATAGCATTGAAATCTCCCCCAATAATATAGACTTTGTTTGGGTAATTTCTAAGGAAAACCTCAAGTTCCATCCACACCTATGCCTTATCCCTATTCTGGGTAGGACCATAAACGTTAATCAAATTGAATCATAGCTTATTTTTATAGCTTGCTACTGCTCCTCCTATCCAATTTTGCTTAATCTCTAGAGGCTTAAATGAGATAAATCTGGAGTCCCAGATGATTGCTAAACCTCCGGAGGCCCCTATAGCAGGGGAGTGCTTCAGTTGTCGGAAGCCTAGTTTTTTCTCAAAAAGGACGATCTTAGAGGAGTTCATTTTAGTTTCTTGGATTAAAATTATGTTTGGTTTTGAATCATAGATGCAGCACTTTAAGATGCACTGTTTGTTAGGGGCATTCAAACCCCTAACATTCCATGTTATGATTTTCATGGCTCTGTGGGGAGGAACTTCCCCTCCCCTGCATTAAAAAGAGATGAGATTTTAGACTGACCCCTTGCTTCCCCATCCTTTGATCTTAGCTCAACAAGGGATCTTCTGCCTCTTCTCCTGCTGAGTTTAGCATAGTCCGGAGAGTCCTTGCTCTCTTCAGAGATGTGAATGCCTAGAGTGTTTGGATTATCATTTTCTAAGTTGTCTAGAGCTATAAAGAGTTCCTTTGTTTCTAAGTCGACTCTGGCAATATCCACTAGATTTTTGACATAGAGATCCCTTTGTCTTTCCAATTCCTCAACATCACAGATTTCATCAACAAGTTGATTCATAAGGTCGTTTACTACTTCTTCCGCTACAAAATTGGAAATGATGTTGATTTCCTTAGCCACTCGATCACTCTCAGATTCTACAATTGTTTCAGAAACACCCTTCGTAGGAGGAGGGAGATCCTCTACCCCCTCAAAGGCCTCATCACTTGAGATTTGAGGGATTGGTTGACCCTGCAGGGAAGACATTCCTGATACTGGGGAGCAGCTATCCTTCTCCACTGGTTGCACAGAGGAGGTTAGTATCATTATTGGGGGAGACCTTGAGGGACTCAACCTTTTTGGTGGGATGAGAGAACTAGATGATGTTTTTTTAGCAAATCCTGGCTGACCCTTCTAAGGGGGAAACTCATTAATTTTGCCTTCTTCCATGTCTAGATCCCTAAGCATTGGATCAGCTATAGGTGGATTAATAGTTGGCAGTGGGGGGAGAAGGGAGCGAGAGGTTTTGACAAGGGAGCTATTGGGATGGGAGTGAGGACATAGGTTCTCAGAGGTGTGATGCTTAGGGTTAATTTTAGCCTTACAGCCTTCAAAAGTAAAACACCCTCCAACCACAAATCTGAATGAGGCGCCATCAAACGATCCAGGGTGAGGCTTATCAGAAGGGATCTTCCTTGGGATAATGTCTTCGAAAGGACCATTATAAAAGAGTAATTCTAGGGTTAGACTATAATTATCGTATTTTAGCGTAATGGGCTCTAAAGATTTAATTTTTATATTCATGTTAACGATAAGAAGCTGATTAAAGAAGCTAAGGGTTGATTTTTTAACTTCTACAAATTTACCAATTTTATTGCCTATTATTCTTAAAAAATCATTATTTCGCAATTCTACAGGAAATTTTTTGAGTGAAATTGCTCTATTAACCATGCAGGAATTTAAACGAGATGGGAGAAAGGGGGGTTGCCATTCCCAACAATCAAACCCAAAACCCTTGAATGTTAATATGTCCCCATTTAGCAATCTATTTCTCAAACCTTGATTACCGCATTCAATAGCAAGGAAATTATCAGGAAGGATGTCGATTTTTACCTAGTTATTGAAAGAAGAAGACAACCAATTAGCTATTAGTTCTGATGGGATCCCCCAACCTTTCCATCGAGCAAAGATCATGTGCTCATTGCAATGCATTTGATACCTAGCCTGAGTTTGGGTATCAATTTCAATGACCGTCCCGTTTGAAGTTGTTGGAGGGCTCGGAGGTGAATCCGTCTTAGGATGCTTTACTTCCTTTGAATGTTGATGATTCATGATAGAATGGCAACCTAAGGTTTCCTTACCCTTTGTAAATTTATCCGAGGAATTTCGTGTATTTCGAGCATAGGAACTTTTTGAATGGTTAGGTTTTACAAAACCCTCCTCTTGACAGTGATTGGAATTCCGGTTGTGGAAAATTGGTTGCCCTAATTCCCTTTTAATTCTGTGACTCACCATCTGCTAGTCCCGATCCCAACCCTCGCAGGGAAGAGGGGGAGCCCTGACCGTTTCAATCAAAGAATATTTTGTTTTTGCAAATAAGGCCTCTTGTTCGTGGGTCCATGATATAGTCATACCAGGATCCTCAGCCCGAGAGTTGTTTGCCAGAATAGTGAAGCGGTTTGCGAAGCCCAAGTGAATTCCTCACGGCAGAATTGAATGCTCGAAAATGGCTATTGATGATTTGCATTGATTTTTCGCACGTAGAGCCATCATTCAAAACACTACAAACATAAATTGTTAGAAAATATACAAACCAACAATAATTTGCAAGTGAAATAAAATTTTAGAACCTGCAAACAAACAGAGAAGCAATTGAATAATGCAAAATGTTTTGGCAGCAAGCCCTCCAAACTGATAAATATAAATTATAGAATGCAGGAAAAGAGGTTAGAAATGGAGTTTTGGTGGCAAGCCTTCCAAAACCACAACTTTAAACCAGAAAGAAGAAACTTTGGATGCAAGCCTTCCAAAGCCACAACTTTAAACCGGAAAGAAGAAACTTTGGCGGCAAGCCTTCCAAAGATTATTTAAAAAAAAAATAGAATCTAAGAAGATTGAACCTGCAGGCAAACTTGTTAACAAGTTTGAAAAACAATTTAAAATCTGAAATAAAAAATCTGCATAGTAGAAAATATTAGAGAAAGAACTTCTTCTCCTCTCAAGAATGCCTCCAAGAAGGTGAACTCCACAGAATGGTAACCTTCATCAATCTCAACTTGAAACAAGGATTAGAACCTTCTCTGATACCATGAAAGGAAATACAAGAGCAAGGAAAGAAAAATAAAATCCAAGTAAGTTTATTGATGAAGTAAATGTTACCAAGAGAAATGTAGAAACCTTGGAATAATCACCCAAATGTGAAGAAGGAGGCACATGAAATTTTGGAAGGGGAAAAGCAAAGAAAAACCTCTTGTGATATTATGAATGAGGCAACGCCTAAAATGTGAGAGAGAGAGAGAGCAAGAAGCTCTTTACAATAATGTCATTAATAAGAAATGAGAGAGGAGACATCTCTTAAATAGAGATGAGAAGAGGAGTTATAAAGTAAATCCCAAATCTATGAATGCCACCATTCATAAAATGTGTGTGCCATGTGTCCACATCCTCTTATGGAGGAAATCTAATATTCCTTAATAAAGGAAAATAAAATAAATGACTTGTCCTCACACATGTACTAGAGGACAAATTACATGTAGGAATTCCAAAGGAATATCCTAAACTAAATACAAATAAACCTAAGCCAAGTAAAGATTAAATATTCTAACATTGTTAATCAATCCATCTATCAGCATCAACATCAACATGTCTTATATAGAGATATGTACACTCAAAACCAGAAATATCAGTCCTATACAGGGTACTCACTCTTTAAAACCAGACATTCCTATCAATCATCGAACAAATCAAAATGATGACATAGATCAGTATGACTACTAGATTTTGTTCTAGTTAGCCTTATCTTTATGAATTTGTGGTAGTACATGTTTCACAAGTCATATTGTACATATCATATCCACCCATCTGAGACATCACCAGAAATTCACAAATGCTTATCAATCCTAGACATACTTAGAGTAATCATTGTCCTTGGTTTATCTGTATCAGTTATCCAAATCATATCCCATCATGGCTTGGTGATCAGTGCACATATCCATATCAAAGTAGTATCAACAGCAAGGGGCAAAATCCTAACCTCGCTGGGGGCATTTTGCCTTCAGGATTTTTAACATCAGACCAAACACGTAGCAAGACAACAAGGATCAGAACAACCAACAAATGACAAATGACAATGCAAGAAGTCTAGACATCATGGACTTGAACTGATTTCAACTAAACACAGATCTATTTGCAAGATGTTTTATTTGACAAGAGTAGATTCCAAATAGAATGCATGCTTACTTATGGTTGTTAGTTTTTGCTTATCATATCTCCTAAGTAACTTGAGGATGTCTCAACGACTAGAGAAGCAAGGAAGGAATGTGATGTTTTCTTTGTCTATGTTTGGGAGTGAGGCCTTCTATTATGAAAATTTTTCTTACGACATGATCAGGTAACATATCACTGAAGACATTTCAGATTTGTATGGGACAAAGGTTGACTCTTGTCTATTTATGCAAGCAACACTCAAGTCATTTTGGTTCAATTATACCACGATGCTTGTGTCATCTTGCAATATCAAAATCCATGTAAGTTATACTCAGGTCATTATGGTTCAATTATACCATGATGCTTGTATCAACTTTCAACAAATCAAGGCTCGATGATGAAAACAAAGGAAGCACTGGCACTTTGATCACAATATATGGCAACAATGAGAACGAGAATACATATTAAGCTTTGCATTAGTTGCACATCATTATCATCTTAATCTTGCATTAGGTTGCACATTATTTTTAATCTTGCATTTAGTTACACATCATTATCATTATCATATATCTCTTTTTCAAGATACATCTCACATCTCATAAATCAAAGCAATGCATCATCACATTTTGCTTATCAAAATCATGAATAATACATTCACATCATAATCGAAATCAAGAGCATTATTATCTAAGCATCAAATCTTCCTCATACAATCTCATATCAAAACATAATTCATATCATTCATCATTGCATCCATCACATGCATATCTATCGTATCATCATGGAATCTTTCTTCACTTTCGTATCTTCATCATTCTTCCAAACTATCTTCTATCATGTCTTATACATAATGCATATTTCCTGCAACCAGATATTTCTATCAGCTCTTATACAAGATATATTGTTCCTAAAACCAGATGTTTTTATAAGCTCTTATACAAGATATATCGTTCCTGAAACCGAATGTTTTGATCAGCTCTTATACTGGATATATCATTCCTGAAACCAGACGCTTGATCATCCATGTCTTATATAGGCAATATCATTCCTGAAACCAGACACTTTGATCATTAATGTCTTATACAATAGGTGTCATACCTGAACCTAGACTTGATCTCAATCTTATCAATTCCAATCAATATTATCAATCTAATCCATATGATCGATCATATCATTATCCCCATACATGAGCATATCATATCGACAATATGTTAGAAACATCTGCATTCATCAAATTCAACCATCATCTACATCATCATCTGCAAAAGTCATAGATTAAAAGCATATCATATAGCTCATCAAAATCAAAATGACTGCATCCATATTATATCATCATGCACATGTGTGACCACATGCTGAACCAAAGGAAATCAATCAGAACCAATCATCAGACAGAACAAACAAATGTCCAAAGTCCCTGGATATCATATCAAACATCAATCTAGACCCATATCGAGAAATCAATCAATCCAAGTCCCATATTGAAATCAATCAAATCAAAGATCCATATCGAAATCAAATCAAAGACCCATATCGAAAGCAATATCAAGTCCCATATCGAAATCAATCAAATAAAAGACCCATATGAAAAGTAATATCGAGTCCCATATAGAAATCAATCAAATCAAAGATCCATATCGAAATCAATCAAATCAAAGACCCATATCGAAAGCAATATCAAGTCTCATAACGAAATCAATCAAACCAAAGACCCATATCGAAATCAATATCAAGATCCATATCAAGAAATCAAGCAACATCAAGATCCATATCACAAGAATCAAATCAGGACCCATACCGAATCAGGACCCATATCGAATCAGGACCCATATCAACACTTGAACCATATCGACAATCGAGATTCATACCAATGCAACCTGGTTGGACGTGTGGGACATGTATGCGCTATGCCCACATTAGTCTTCCTCATTTCTTCAAATCCTTGGTGGACGTGTGGGACATGTACGCACTATTCCCACATTAGTCTTCATCATTTTTATCAACATCATTATCGAGATATGAATCAATCAATATGCATTCAACACAGTCAATATTCTCATATTACAATCAATTCAAAAACGCTTATCAAATCAACATTTTTTTCAAAATCCTTGATTCATCTCCCGAGGGGGCAACATCAATATCGTTCATCATATCGACATTTCGACACAAGCATCATATCCGGCAAGATTTTCTTTGAATCAACATGTGGTCACATGGTAACTCAAAGAGGGGCAAAATGTAGACACCTAAAAGTTGCACAATGAATTAAGTGAATTTTATTCATTTAATTATTCTTAATTCTTCATATTAATTAATATCCCTATTTACCTAATTGCCTATTAATGAAATTAAGATTTAATTAATATACCCTTCTTCTATCTAAGTCATTTAATTAAATTTATATTTAATTAAATCCCCCCACTTACAAAATCCTACAAATGCAAGTTGCAACCACAATTGAAATAAATAAATTTTATTTTAATTAAATTCTATTTTCCCTGCTCACTTGCATTTTCCTAGATCTCCCAATTGCCTTCTAAATCCCCTTCCTAAATTCTTCTAGAACCTATCTAATCCTAATCAATTATCCTAAACCCTTCAATCATTCCTTTTCCCTAAATTTGAGGATGTCACTTCTCAAATTTGGAGGAAAGTCTTCCAAAAGAAATAAAGCCTTTATGTCTTCAACAAGCTAACTTGTTGAGTTCCCCCAAATTTGGAAGGACTCTTACAAATTTGTCCCCAAATTCTTCCAAACCATTAAGGGTTAACTCACCCTTGTGGCATGGTTAGAGACTTTTTGCCTAACTCAGCCTTCATCTAACCTAGGGGTCTCATCAAGCACTCATGGCTTTACCCTTGGTTATTCCTTTAACTTTTTCACAAGAGTTTTCCCCTTGGGTAAAAGCTTTATCCAATGGATAACCCTAGCCTAACCTTAACCCTTACCTCCTAAGGTAACCTTCATGTCCTCTAAAGCATTTAATGCTTCTTACATCGCCTCTCAAGCAGTCTCTTGTTGATAATTGTCACCATTTCATTGGTGAGAATTGTAAACATGGATTGATTAACTTTAAATCCTGGCCCTTGATAAGTTATCCAATCTTGACTATCCATTTCCCTATTTTCCCTATAAATAGAGCCTATTCCTTCTTCAAAATAATCAAGTCTTTATACATCAAACTTATAGTCTCATAACATTAAGCATATTATCTCTCTTTGATAGAATAGAATTTTAGATCATTTTGATAGCATTCTAATCTTAGATATATCATGTTAGCTTCATCTTAGTATCATTTTCATACTAGTTCAAGCTTCATATCAATATCTTGCATCCTATCATCATCTAGTTTCATGTCTAATTCATCACTAGGATCTTGGTTGCATTCCATTTAGATCTTAGAATCATTTAAATCTCGTTCTTTAGGCTGTCATCTTAAAGAATCAAGTGCTCTTCCAAGCTGAGAGCCACCTTGAATGTTGAAGATCCTTGGAGATAGAGGAACAAGGAACAATTTTAAAGAGTTTAGATTCATTTAACTTGCTTTGTTTGGATTTCTAATCTCTAATGCAATGTTTCATGTGTGTTTTTGAATTATTTTCTCCTCTTGTAGGTTGATACCACATTCCAGGCATATAGTGTCTTGTTGTGCTATGGACTCAAGCCATTCATCAAAAATCTCAGCTATCATGCGGTTCCTTTGAACTTGATCCAATAGATTTTGTTTTGTTGGTGATTTAGGGTCAAAAGATAGTGTCATTTGAGACAGAGGCTGGGGTTTTGGGTTACGTATGGCATTGATATATTCTTCCATATGTCTGATGATTTGTTTCAACTCCTGCTTGTCCTTTTCATCCTTCCAGGTTCTAGATAACATCCTTTTGGTGGAAGAATCCATATGCTTGGCATCCACAGTTCTGGAAGCAAATCCTAAATCAACCTTTTCAACAATAAAGTCCTTTTTAGTGGCATTCTCTGCATCCTTATCCGAGATAGGCCTATCCACTTCTGCTACCCAGTGTCCTATTTCATCATCAATATCTAGCATAGCCTCACGTTTAAGCTTCTTGGACTTAGATATTTTCCCAAGTCATTTACTGACCATGTCTTCAATTGGAATAGTGACGGGAACCACACATATTTTTTTCCTAATGGAAGCCCCTAACCATCTAGAAGCACTAGAGGAACCTTTAGGCAGAGGCGTCTAGTAGCTAGTTGAATCAACAATGGTCATGGTGATCATTGGATCCTGGTTCTCTTTAGATTCTTTTCTTTATCCACATCCTGAATTGGAGGATTATTTGGCACTTGTTCATCCATGGTCACTTGGGTCTCCTCACCTAAGTCCAAGTCTACAACAATCTACTCCACTGCAGGCTTCATGTTTTCCTTTTTTCTCTTAGAGCATGTAACTCATGCTGGCAAGGGATTCAATGAAGATCTCTTTGACCTTTTAATTCCAACTTTTTTGTCCTTCCGTTCTGTGGCACCAACAATATCAACAATCACATTAGAGGAAAAAGTGGGAATCCGTGTAATAGCATGAAGTTGACCAATTGTTTCAACTTTAGGAGTAAATCTGCGGTCTCTCAACCACTTCTCTATTCTCCTTATGACATTAAAAGACTTGGCCTGAATACATTCTTCCTCTTTCCTGTCCCAATTGATTTGGAACTGGTTGCCCTTGAATTATTTCATTGAACTCATAATCTAACACATCTTCCCCCTCTTCTTCCTATACTCCTGAAACATTTATTAACAATCCCATTGTAACAATTTGTTGCAAGGTGAACCTTGACCACATTCTTTTTTTGAACTCCAATTCATCATAATAGTTTTCCCAATAGTCTTCTAATTGGGGTTCATGGCTGAAATTTGCATCAACATTTAAATATTTCATATCATATCCTCTACTGTCAAACTTACGTCTGACAACGTAGGGTTGCAAATTCAATTTCTTGAATTTCAATTCTAGGTTTAGAGCATCAGAAATAGATTTGCAACTGTAATATCCAAGTTCAACTGGAAAGGCTACTCCAAAGTTACCTTTTTCCCTTAATCTTTTATCTATATGGGCAAGCTGCCTGCAAACTTTAATAAGCACATGGTTGTCTAGGGCATACTTGGGTAGTTTAAATGGTTCACCTTCGAAGGCCCCTACCCTAATGTAGGTAAATCTGGAAAATTGAATGTAATAGCTTCCATATATGCCGAATAACTCCACGGATTCAACTGACATCCTCTTGTTCATATTTCCCTGCAATTCAAAGACCAGCCTGCTTGCAAAGACATCGTTCTATCTCATAAAATTTTCAGCATACTTTTGTTGTTGCAAGTGTGGATAATACTCATAGACCCTCATGCCATCAACCCAAGGCTCATGATTCAACCCTTTCCATTCTCTGGTACAAGCAAGAATATAAAATAGATCGGAAGACATATAGAATCTAGACATACTGACAAAATTATACAGACCCTCATGGAGTCTGTCGATGATAACTTGTGCCCAGTCTAGATATTTTTCACCAGCCAACAATACTTGAATGTAAAAATACACCCAGTCTTCCTAGTAGAAGGCATGTGCATTCCCTTTGAGTCTATTTAAAAAAATTATAATATTTCGCACCTCTATTATGAAAAACCATCATTGTTTCCTTGTCAATCTTCACCAATACTTCACCAGTGTTGGTTCTAATACACCTACTGTCAACATCATACGTATTCATGCACTATAGAACCAGTTCAGAGCAAAGGGCAGTAGTATGGAATGTGGAAGCTTCAATCAACCCACTCCTAACAATCTTTCCCATCATTGAATTACCATCTGGGTTCCTCGCTCTCTCCAGAAAATTTACCAAGTCAACCTGAGCCAAAGAAGTGTCTCCCAGCTCTGGAAGTGTACTCAGTAAACATGATGTGTGGCCAAGTTTTGGAAGGGTCGGCCTCATGACATCCGCTCTTACATTCCTCAAACAATTTCAAAAAAAGTACAAAATTTTACCGAAAACAAAGGTTTTCACTACAATGGCTTTTTGATGAAGTAACATAGCGGGAAGGGATGATCAAAACTCACTTGTTGCTATCATCAAATCTGTGTAACCCTTAGAAGTATGAAGCTATAATTACCTTCAGTGCCCTTCTCTTCTCCAACAACAAGCATCTACTAAATTAACAACTTAAGGGTTTGCATATTAAAGGCAAGAAATTCTAAACAAGACTTACGCATGCCACTAAATAGCTCATACAATCGTGTGAAGTAACTCGTGATTTGATGGGATTTTGATGACTGCATTTATTACAAATCACTTCCAAACAAGCTACTCGAGATTTCATGATTACTTTCCATAATTAGAATTTTAAAATTTGATATGCTTGGAATATTCCTTTTACTGTGCCACCTTCGCCTTTCATTATCTTGCTTCACCTTGTTATACCTCTGGAGCCAACTTAAAATGAACCTTGAACCGTGAACTATTTTGCAAGAGGTTTAATGGTTTAAGTTCAACATGAGAGAACAACAATGGAGAGAACTTGATGTCTAAAACACCACCTTGCAGCTCGACACACAACTAAACTGAGAGCAAGCAAAGGCGAACACGAAGATGAACCTCGAACTTTGAACCAGATGAGAATGGTTCAAAGGTTCAAGTTCAAAACTGACTTAACATACTTGCGCTCACACCCCTTGACAACAAAACAAAGTCGTAGGACCCATAATGTCAATAGGTGAACTTTGAACTCTGAACCGAAACATAGGTTCAACATACAAGTTCACTGAGATGAAACAAGTAAGACCGAAAGGGGAAAGCTACATAATGAAGGACAGACCGAGCTGAATTCGGGGAGACAACATTAATTATGCTTTATTTTACCAATGATGGGGAATTTGATTGTCAACAAAATAAAGGGGTAACATATCCCTATTAGCCTATTAATTTTAAATTAAAGATTTGATTAAAATCCATCTCTTCTAGCCTAACCTAGTAATTAAACTAAGGTTTGATTAAGTCCCCTCTAGCCATTTAATTGAAGAAATCTTATTTATTTAGTTAAAACCCTTTTTCCCTTTTATTTTGAATTTACATTTGATTAAAAATCCCTTTGCATTTAAATAAATCATTGTTTATTTGTGAATAGTCCCCCCACTTGCAAAATCCTACAAATGCAAGTTGCACTGCTTCTGGCTAAAATAAATCTTTTATTTTATCTAAAATTCCCATTTTCTTCCACTTGCATTCTCCTACATTTTCCATTATAATGCTAATATTCTTCTAGAACCCCTCTAACCCCTCATTAATTAGCCTAATTCTTCTAATCATGTCACATCCCTAAATTTGGGGGAGTCACTTGTCGAAATTTGGAAGAAAGTCTTCTAAATGTTTTGAAGACTCTACCTTCTTCAACAAGTTAACTTGTCGAGTCTTCCAAAATTGTAAGGTTATCTAACTTTCAATAAGTTAACCTCCAGAGTCTTAAAAGAGCATTTAATTCTTCTTACAAGACATCATCCTAGCCCATGATGGTTGTCCCTTTGGCCATCCTTCAACTTTGCACAAAAGTTTACCTCTTGGACAATAACGGGCTTCCTTGGATAATGGAATTATCCAATGATGTCATCTCTTGAAGTTACCCCTAATGCTTACTTAGCATCTAATTCTTGCTTAGCATCCTCTCAAGCCATCTCAAGGTGATATTTCTCAACTTGGGATTGGATTAAATCTCCCTCATGGATAGATAACTTTCAATCCTAGCCCTTATTGAGATTGCTCAATCTCAACCATCCATTTATCTATTTTCTCTATAAATAGATCCTATTTCTTCAATATAAGAATCCATCCATCTTCTTTTGCATCCATATTATAGTTATTTTGTTGTGCAGGTTATCAAGGAGCTCAAATTGTCATCTTCAAGCATCTACGCCATCTTAATTGCATTATAGTCTAGATTATATCATGCTTTAGATTATCATTTCCCCCAAAAAATATTTCAACAATCACAATGCAAACAATCTATCCAAATAATTTGTAGAGAGAAAATGGAGTTCCAGCCTAGAAATCGCAATGAAGGCAAAAATCAAATTGATGAAGAGCAATCTAAAAATCCAACGACTCCAATCCAAAAATATTCAATCCAACCCAGAAGTTCGATCAAAATTCAAAACTTCAATCCAAAATTTAATAGAAAATGCCAACCTCGACAACGCATAGAAAAATCCATTAAATAGAAAATTAAACTCAAACTATAGAAATCCACTAGCCAATTAAAAAATTCCATCAAACCATATATTATACCTACCATACGTGAATACGAGGTAGGTAATATAAAACTATATTATTTACTTACCCTCACAAAACATCCAATCAGAATAGAGGGCATGTAAGCTTTATATTATAATAAATTATGTAAATAATAATAAATTAGCAATTTAAACATAAATGAGATAATAACAAATCAAATCCCAACAATGAATAAGTAAATAAAAGCTTAATAAACAGAAACTTATAATGAAACATAAAATCAAATCAACAATAAAACACAACAAATAAATAATTAATAAATTAATTAAATAATAAATAAATAACCATTAAACAATAAATAAATAATTAGATAATCAATTAAGCAATAGATCAAAGAAAGAAATAAATTAATTTCAATTAAGTAATTATAAAATCTCGACAATAATTAAATATCAATAATTGATTAATCAGTAAATAAACCAAATAAATAAATAGACATGCTATATAATGAATTAATACAAACATTAATAAATCATATAAATCTGATTATTAATTACATAATAATCACACAACCACATCACCTCAAGCAACTCGACGAAAGGGTCAAAGATCAACACAAAACTCTAACCACCAATTTGCGTCACGACGTAATTGCCAAGGGTATTCAACTTAAACCTAGAGTGTAAAGAGGGAATTCATGCCATCTCCGATCAACTTGCCATTGGGATAAGACATGATCAGATCTATGAGACCAGGTGGAGTCGATGTCTAGTACTTGCAGTCCTACAACCACCACTAAACATGATACGACATATATATGGTGCATATACATCATAAATGATCAGACAAGTGAAAGGGAATTGCGATGCTCGCAATGAGTGATATGGAATCGTCTCTTACCACGAAGACAATAAAATAGTCACACAACAATAGCATCCAGTCATCTCAAGCTGAGGATGAAGTATGAGGGAAACACCAATGCATTGAATGAAATGTTGAATAACAAAAAACATTCAAAAGATTCTACAGGCATAGGATATTAGGAATGGCAATGTTCTGATAGTATCGAGTCATCAAAAGGTGACATAAATGGGTTGTTGCCTACAAATTCTATAAGTGGAGATTTGTGTCTCTAGTGGGTTGGTGCCTACAAATATTGTAAGATTATTTTATTTTTATTGTGGCTTAATTTAGACAGAAGATCCAGGTAATCCTTCTCTGTGTTTTTCATCGAAATGGTTTTCATGTAAATCTCGTGTTATTAATTATGTATCTTATGTGTTTTCTATTACTATGGTTGTTACATTTTAAATAGGCAAAATATTGGCTTATACTAATTCATTGGAAGGAAACCCAACATATTCTAAGGTATCTACAAGGCATCTCATATTTTGATATTCGCTACACATTGGGATCTTCATAGATAGTAAGATTCGCTAACACACATTAGGTAGATGGTGTTGACTTAGGAAAGTCCATTTTTAGGTTTCTTTTTAAATCTTATTTTTGGTCTAGTCATATGGTCTTGAAACAAACAAACTACTATTGTTCTATCATCCATTAAGACTAAGTGCGAAGGTGTAATTCTTGCCAGTCGAGAGATTCCAAGGCTTTGACAACTTTTTAAAGAATTTGGTCATTACTTGGTGGGATGACCAAAGCACCATTCACATTTCATACAACCAAATGGAGCATCAAAAGATGAAGTGCATCAAGATTCACATGCATTTTATTCACAACTTATCCATGAATTTGTACTCTCCTTAAAATATGTATCTACTCAAGTAAATTGTTGACATCTTCACTAAACCTTTGGTGTCACCTCACTATCTCAAGTTGTGATGTATGCGAGTGAAGACAAGTATCTTTAAAATGTATTAAGTCCTCTTTCCTTTATATGTAGTTCTCTTTCTTGACAAGTCTTTTTCCCACATGGTTTTTTGTTTTACTCCATTTGTGAGACAATTTTAATTTTTCTATTGAGGGTACCTCATCAAATATTTTTGCTAAAACTCTCTTCTTCTTTTCTGTGATTTGATCCCTAAGCATCACTTAAACGAAGTGCTAGTGTGAAAATGGTGATCCTCTAAGTGTTTTGTATTTACCTAGTTCCTTGTAATCCTATTCACACAAGTATACATTCACTTACTAGTTTTGTTGTCACACTTCATAGACACATGACCCGTGCTATCACACTTTTTTCAAATGTTCAACATGTGTCACACATCTTAGAGGGTTAATCGATATTTTAATTTCACCTTCATTCTTCCTCCTCTTACATATACAAGGAGTTCATTGTAAAATTATCTCTTATATTTTTATGTTAGCATTTTTGTAATTTGTTTGCTAATTCATTTGTGGAAGCATTTTGTATATTGCATACACCTTTTAGATATTAGAACAAAAGAGGACTTTGTGATTACATTTTGTATTTGGGAACTCATTGGTTGAGCGCATGTTATTTTCATGTGACATAATTGTTGGATTTATTATTCTTGAAGATACTCTCCAAGGAGGGAATGAGATTTCTACATGATACCATGGTTTTGATATCCATTGTTTTCCTAAAACCCTTTATTGTTTTGGCCTTTCATTTTGCCTTTATACATGAGGTATGAGATAGTAGTTCGATATCATGTTTACAAGTACATAGATGCTACTAGAATGTTATTAGAGTAAAAAGTGTGTTGTGTGGACATTGTATCATGTACATCGAAAATGAATGCATAATTTTTGTCCATTTTCTCTAGCATAACTTCTTTTTTAAATGAATTTATCCATTTTAATCCTTTGTTATTGTAGTTTCATGTTTCTATCCATATTGTTAGTCTATGCTTCTTTGGATAATCTTTTTATTGTAATCCAAAATTAAGAAATTGATTTTCAAAATGAATATGCATTAAAGAATGTTTCATTGTACTAGTCTCTTGATATAAGTTGGCTATGAGCATTTCAAACCCTAGCAATTAGTTCATTTTTTTGGAACCCTTGTGTTATGTTCCAAAACATACAGTTGGGAGAATATTAAAAATTAGGTGTTGTACTCCTTACAAATCCAAATCACATTGTATTTTTCTAATATTTGTATTATATAATAAATAAAAATCCACGTTTTAAAAGGTGTTCCACTTTATAGAAGAATCTCAATATTTCTAAGATGACACATTATGCCTCTTTGAATTTGTATCTTGACATGTATAAGATGTGTACACGCATCTATACCACGCGAGATTCGTAAGAGTAACTATGACATTGTGAAGTACATAAAGAAAGTTAAACTTGTGTAAGACACCATACAAGAGTGAGGTTATGTAGTGGACCTAGAAGAGTATCTTTGACCAATTACTAATAACAATGTGTAAGAGGGTTGTAAGTATAATATGTGGTTCAATATTAACACTTTAAAATTATATATTATCCCCTTGATTATATGTCAAGCACATAAAAGAAAGTTAAACTTGCGTAAGAGAGCATACAAGAGTGAGGTTACATAGTGGACCTAGAAGAGTATCTTTGGCCAATTAAGAATAACAATGTGTAAGAGGGTTGTAAGTATAATAATATATAACATTTGAGAATTATATATTGTCCCGTTGATTATAGTAATCAAACATATGCAAGAGGAGTTAATAATAATAATAATAATAATAATAATAATAATAAGAATTTACATCTTACACTCCAGAGAAGCAAATAAAGCAACACTTTTCAATTTGCCCATATTTTCGTATTTACATGCCTATCCAAAATATATTTCAGGTCAAAATCAATTTAAAACAAATACAACTCCCAACTTGTAAACCAGATAGTGGATATTGACAAGTGTAATATTGACAATGTTTAGGAAGAAACCACTGCAGAAGGATGGGGCCAGGGCACTCTTCCCTCTGTCATCAAAATGGGGGGTTAAGAAAATTCAGTCACTTTTCAAAAAGCAAAACAAAGAAAAATACTAGCAACAATGTACAAGACCATATTTTCCCTCATCTATGATAGGGAAGGGTACTTTTCAGTATGATTACATTCATAATAGTTAAACAACAAATTGCTAGCTGTCATATAAGAAAAAGAAATCTGTTATTTGACAGCTATAACAAATGCGAGTCATATCCAAAACAATGCTACAATAATGGCCCATTGCTTATATCACCAGATTCCTCAATCATTGCCCCTATAATGGGCCCTTTCTTAGCATAATTCAGTTCTGTAAATTTCTTTCTTGGAATTCTTGCAAAGAAACTGTATCCTACCTGTCTCCGACTGTGACCATTAATGTCCCCCAAAATTAGATGATGAAGAGCTAAATTGAGTCCCATGAAGGAAAAAAAACAGGTGGCAGTCCATATATCCAAAATCTTATAATGTGAGAAGAGTTCAGGTTAGAATTCAACTTGGAGCACTCAGTCCATGATCTATATCGGTGATTTTAAAGATCCAAAGATTGCACCCTGTGGACAAATATTAGAAATCTAAAGAGCACCATTGTGAATGGATAGATTCTTGTTGTGCCTGAACTATTCTACCAATTTCACAGAGGTTGTTGATAGGATTGTGCCCAGATAAGATGCAAAGACCAATGCCATTTGCACCAAGGACGAAAGCACTGCATGGCAGCTTGACAAAAAGGAACACTTAAAGAAATGTTTTATTTGCCATTCAATCACTTGGTGGGAAAGCTTAAGATGAAAAAGAAAAAGTTTGGTAACATCCAAAACCTCACCTATAAAGCACAATGTAAGTCTTGGGCTGAAGCAGCCAAGTAATCAAATCAAACTTTACCAATGATGAGAGAAACTTCTCAAAGGAATTTGTTAGGATCATGTGATGTGTTGTTAGGTACTAGGATTTGACTATCCAGTCATGCACCCCTAAATAAACACAATGTGATCTTGGGTGCAAAGAAAGAGCAATGCCACAATTGACTTTAATTGAGTTGCCTGGATAACCAGAGGATTGATAAATAATTTCAATCTCACAAAACACGGCGTGCTTCGACTATTGTCTATACCATGCTATGTGTTCTTCTATTCAGAGGCATTCCATGATCCTTGAATCAACGGGAGCTCTACTAGACAACTATTGAAGAATGGTGGCCAATGCAAATGTATCAAAATGATATGAGCTTCCATTAAAGCCGCAACTATCCTTTTTGGAAAGGTCTACTACATTGTAATGCAACTTCTCAAATATAAGCCTAGCAAATTAGTGGTTATTCATCCTACAAAAGGAACTTCATCTAGCACAAACAAAGGAAAGGCAAAGAACACGGATGATATTGATGCCAGACAACAATCTACATCAGAATATATGGCTCCAAAGTCCCTCGTTGTCAATGCCAGCCTCTCATTCAAAAAGGATGGCTGCTTTAGAGTTTACAGGCAACTCATGTCATTCAACAACTGTTTCATAAAAAATTAAGGAACAAAAGCTCTTCACCAATCAACCTTCTCTAGAAGAACTCATAATCATGCCAGAGGAGAGCATAGACATCAACAAACTTTATCTCCATGACATCAGGCTGCCACAATTAAGGCCAAGGAGATACAATCTCGATGGCATCTATTCGGCTCGATATAGGATTAAAAAAGTAGAAGGCTCAACCATCAGCCTCATCCAGATAAGGAAGTACCCCTCTTGGGAAAAGCTAGCACAAAATAGGCAGGAAGCCATCAATGCTAGCATTAGATCTCCCTCATGGAAACTGTTAGCACGGTATAGTACAGGTATTCCTGTAGCCAAGAGACATAGATATCCCTCCAAAGAAGAGTAAGAATGAAAGGAAAAGAATGTTCAAAATGATATCTAACTTTCCAATGACTTGGGGAAAGTGAAACAAAAAAATCTGTAGGTGTGCACACATTGATAATAGTCGACAATTGTAGCGTAGGTGAATTCGCCCATCTATTCCTATTAGTTGCCTCTATCCCGATTAGGCATCGCAATAAAAAGATGTCTCCAAATAAATCCGCCTCTTTGAGAAGATATAAGAAAACCATTGTTAGAGTTGGAATATGAGTGGACAATAAAAAGAGGGGGAAATGGCGTACATTCACAAACAGATGTGTATGAGCAGAGGCTCAAATAATCAATGAGGAAATGAATAGAAATTAAAAACATGCTGACACACAAATGTTAACTTCCTAATATGAAATATAAACTAGAAAAAGAATTATACTCAAAAGAATTTCCAGAAACTCAGACAAAGGAGATCGAGCTCAAGTTATGCTTGAACCTGATTCTATCAAAGCTATCTCTAATTTAAATTGAAATCCACCAAAAACTTATTCATAAGCAGACTGAAAGCCAGAAATATTAGTTTATATGAAAAAAGAGCTGTAAGAAGTCAATGAAAAATATACTTTGAAAATCAACTCAAAGATCATAGTTCATCAATAACTGTTATACAAAAACTGCCAGAACAAACAAACAAACAAAAACAGAAACTAAACTAAAGTTAATAACCCTAAAGATAAATACATTAACATTTTCAAACTATTCGCTCTTTTATTTTCCAACCAAATTTTGGATTTTTGTCTTTCTCGTCTTCTGAGCTGCACTTTTTCCAACTAAATTCTGGATTTTTGTCTTTCTCGTCTTGTGAGCTGCACTTTTTCCAACCGAATTTTGGATTTTTGTCTTTCTCGTCTTCTGAGCTGCACTTGGAGTATCTCTAGAACGAAACTTGAATAAAAGATAAGGATTCTGCTGAACATGAGGAGGGGAACTGGAAAATAATATCTGAGCTTCAGCCTTTTTACCTTTTTTACAAAATGCATGAAGCATTTGATTGTATAATTTAAGAGACTCATACTGAGGGACGTTTCTGGTCAGCTTGTTCAGGAAATCTAGAGACCCCTCCACTGCCCCACACCGAGCAAAATGATTATTGAAAGGTTTTACGATAGCTGGCAAACCATGCCTCACAATGAGATCTGACAGTTTAAAGGCATCTTGCAAACTCTCTGCATTTATCATTTTCTGCAGCAACTTCTCCAATGTGTCCAGTGCCCAGGCCTTCAAGCCTTCATTACTCGCCATTTTACATAGAAAAATGTGGGCATCCTCTATTCTGTTATGACTACAGAGAGTCTTGACTAAAGCGTCCAGACCTTCACAGTCGGCATTGCCACCACTTTCCAGTACCATGAACTCAACATAACCGAGCAACTGATTTATCTGCCCGGCCTTGCAATGCCCCTCAATCAAAATATTCCAGGTGTTGAAATTAGGAGTGCACCCCACCTCTTTCATCCGATCCAAGACTCCACGAGCCTCATCCACGGTCCCAGCCTTGCAGAGCCCAAACATAAGTTGACCGAAAGTATTGTTATCTGCCGCATGACCGGAAGCCTCCCTAAACATCATAATTCCTTCAGCCGCATCAAATCTACTAGCCATCGTTAGACACCGATGAATAGCATCATATGATTCCTTGTCTACTATTTCATCCCAACTCTCAACAGCGAATAATAGTCTATCAACCAACTGCATATCAGGATTACCAGACAACAAGAGATGGTGCAGAATCATCCTCCAGCCCAGGCTACAAGGCTCATACTCATACATAGACACCGTGTTAATAAACAAACTCACAGCATGCTCCTCCAGACTATTATCCTCCGTACTATTATCAAGGAGCGTTCTGAGGAGTTTGTGATATGTTTTCTTCGACAACACGTGGTCAAAATCATACATTTCTCTTAACAAACGGGAAAATTCTCTCGAAAATTGATCAATGCATTGTTCCTGCCCTAAAATCGTAAACAATGCATTGTAAGTGCTAGTAGTGTGCCAGAAATCAGTTTGAGTGGATACCCACTTGAAAAAATTGAACGCTTTTCCTGGGGTTTCTTTAAGGTTTTGCAGTACAGACAATACAATATAAT
Organism: Cryptomeria japonica; assembly: GCF_030272615.1. Taxonomy (NCBI): domain Eukaryota; kingdom Viridiplantae; phylum Streptophyta; class Pinopsida; order Cupressales; family Cupressaceae; genus Cryptomeria; species Cryptomeria japonica. The sequence continues at coordinate 96,630,086 of NC_081407.1, read as the reverse complement.
TAGAGAGCTTAATATTTAGAGAGCTCAATTCAGTTTCAATTTTATCAGACCATTCTGTTTGGTTTACAACCTTGCAAATCAATTCACAGTCCTCAAGTTTAGCAATATTACTTGTTTCTTTCCTACTGACTTGAGAGGATTTTGATGAAAATGGTCTTCGAAGGTACCATCTGTCTTGCAAACTACAAGAATATTTGATTTGGGCTTTTGTATAAATATCTGCATTTGAAATTGAGCGGTAAAACGGGTTTGTTGCGCTTACCAAAGGCAAATGCTTGTGTATAATGGGTGATCGAAATGTGATTAGAGCCCTCTTTGGATCCAATCCCCTTGTCAGCTGCATCATTTCAGAAGAATTTCCTTGTTTGCCTAAATTATATGGGGCTGAATATTTCACCTGCATCATTTTGTAAGAAAGCAAAGGTGTGCGGAAACGCTTCCTATGCTAATCTTGAGAGGACGGTTATGCAACTTTCAACTTAAATATTACTAAGATATCAAGAAATGCACAATAAAGCATAAACAAAATAGCAATGAACACATAACACAGTGATTACCGTGGGGAAACCCTTCTAGGAGAAAAACCCCACCCTCCAAAACTCGCACAATGTATTATCAAATCAAGCTGATTACAATACACTTGCAATGCAAGTTCTTACAGGAGCGCATCACCACAACTCGAACTCAGAGAGACTCCTTCTAGCATCCAGTCTTGCAAAAAACTCAATGATCAAACTCCTCCTCAAGCCCTCCTTTTATAGTGATTTTACAACCTGGAAACCACTTGTGGTTTTACAAAACCATGGGCTTAACCACCATGCCACATGGTGCCCATTTTTGACATTTACATTTCCAAAATGGAAAAAACAACAAGGTTAAAATAGTAATCCCGTCCATAATTTTGTCCCCTAGCTTAGACCCTCTTAAAAGTCACAAAATGAGTCATTAAGGCTCTAAAAATGGCCCACCTATATTCTACTATGGACAAGACTCATTTTTAACAACTCACTAACCATTTTCCAATGCATAAACATGTGGAAAACTACCTCAAACAAATTCTGGAATTTTCCAGAAAAAGACTGCAAGGTTGAGACACATGTTTCTCAACATTCTCCCACTCGTCGAACACCTTGCAAGAGTCAGGAGATCCAAAATATCATGGACTTAATTGCTAGGGGCCGAGAGGCCCATAGACTCTGAACACCAGCTGAATTTCTCTATGCTCACGGGCTTAGTTAATGCATCAGCAACATTCACCAAAGTTTCTACCTTTTCCAGCTTCACCTTGCCATCCTCAATCATATCTCTCACAAATGATATTGTACATCAATGTGCTTGGTCCTGGCATGAAAAGTAGGGTTCTTCGCTAGGCAGATTGCACTCTGACTGTCACTATAAATTGTCACTGCACCCTGTTTGAACTCTATATCTGAACACAATCTCCTTAGCCAGATGGCTTCCTTACAAGCATGAGTAGCTGCCATATATTCTGCCTCAGTAGTGGACACCACAGGCTGTCGCTTGCTCATCCAACTGATTGCACCACCGAATAATGTAAACACATATGCACTGGTGGATCTTCTTCTATCAACATCACCGGCCCAGTCTGAATCCACATAGCCTCGAATATCTAAGGAATGCTCATTTCCTGTTCCATGAAAACATATCGAGTACTCTGAAGTACCCCTCAAGTATCTGAAAACTCTTTTTACTGCATCCCAATGTGCTCTTCCTGGATTAGACATATAACGAGAAAGAACTCCCACTGCTTGGGCAATGTCTGGTCTTATACAGACCATAGCATACATCAAACTTCCAATAACACTCTGATATGGTACTCGACTCATCTCTTCCATCTCCAATGGGGATGTAGGACACTGTGAACTAGAAAGCTTTGTTCCCATTGTAATAGGAACACTCAATGGTCTTGAATCCTGCATATTGAATCTTTTCAAAATAGTACCAACATACTTGCTCTGGCCTAGCCAAAGCTTTCTGTTTTGTCTATCTCTTACAATCTCCATTCCCAGAATGTGCCTAGCTGCACCAAGATCTTTCATTTCAAACTTTATCGAGAGCTGAGATTTTAACTCTGCAATCAAACCTTTTCCTTTGCCAATAAACAACATGTCATCGACATACAGGGCAATGACCAAGAAACGATCACCATCAAATTTAAAATATATACAGTGATCAGATTTAGATCGCACAAATCCCAAACTCAACACATATGTATCAAACTTCTGGTACCACATCCTAGGACTCTGTTTTAAACCATACAAGGATTTCTTCAACTTACAGACCAAATGACTTTTACCTTTCATCACATAGTGCTCTGGCCGTGTCATGTAAATTTCTTTCTCCAAATCTCCATGAAGGAAAGCTGTTTTCACATCCATTTGCTCGATCTCTAGATCATAGGCTGTTGCTATAGAAAGTAAAAATCTAATGGATGTCATTTTGGCTACTAGAGAAAAAATCTCACCATAATCTACTCCCTCAACCTGAGAGTAACCTTTTGCAACCAAACGTGCTTTATACTTCTTAATGCTTCCATCTGAACCCATCTTCTTCTTGAACACCCATTTACAACCAACAAGCTTTCGTCCTTCAGACAATGGTACAAGGTCCCATGTTTCATTCCTCTTAAGAGCTGCCATTTCTTCATCCATGGCTATTTTCCAGGACTCTGAATCATTCATACCAAGAGCCTCTTCTATAGATCTCGGTTCATCAATGTTAGCATTCAATGCAAATATGCATCTCCAATCATCAGGAGAATACCCGTACCTTTCAGGTGGTTTCCTTTGTCTAGTAGACCTTCAAGCAAGATCTGGTTTAGGTTCAGCTTCAGGTACCTCTTCTTCCTCTGATGATTCAGAACTCATAGAGCTCTCCTTGACTTCTTGTCTTTCTAAGGGCCTCGATTCAACTTTCTTCAGTGTAGCAGGTAGTTGAATCACATCTTTCTTTTGTTCTGTTTGTTCTGACTGCACTGTAACAGAAGAAGGCTTAGTTTCTCTAAAAATAACACTCTTGAATAAAATACCTTTTGTTCAACAGGATTCCAAAGCTTGTATCCTTTTACACCATAACTGTATCCGATGAAAATACATTTAACAGCTTTGTTGTCCAATTTTGTCTGCTTCTCCTTTGGCACACGAGCATATGCTTCGCAACTGAACACTCTCAGATGTCTAAGTGAAGGCTTGTGGCCCGACCACGCTTCCATTGGCGTCTTATCAACAAGAGCTGATGTAGGAGACCTGTTTATCAGGTAGCAGGAAGTGGCTATAGCTTCAGCCCAGAACTTTTGTTCTAGTCTAGCTCCACTCAGCATACTCCTAGCCTTCTCCATCAAGGTCCTGTTCATTCTTTCTGCAACTCCATTCTGTTGTGGAGAATATAGAGTTGTCTTCTCTCTTTTAATACCACAATCTTTACAAAATGTGTCAAAATCATTGGAGCAAAATTCAACACCATTATCAGTTCTCAAACATTTTATTTTCTTTCCAATCTACAACTCAACCATTGCTTTAAATTCTTTGAAATGACTGAAAACTTCAGTTTTACTCCTAAGAAAATAAACCCATGTTCTTCTACTAAAATCATCAATGAAAGAAACATAATAAATTGATCTACCAATAGAAGGAACATCAACTGGACCAAATACATCCGAATGGATTAGATCCAAAATACATGAAGACTTATGAGAACTCGAGTAAAACTAAATGTGGTTTTGTTTACCATAGATACAATGTTCACAAAAATCAAATTCAAGATTGCAATCATTCAACCCATCAACAAGGTTCTTATTTTTCAAGGTCCGTAGACCCTTCTCACCTATGTGGTCAAGTCTCTGGTGCCATAACATGGTCTTCTCTGCAGGCAACTTTGATTCGGTAGACAGAGCACCATTGGGTACCCAAAAACCACGACCATCTGTTGAAAGAGAAACCCTCTCCTTTTCCAACTGAGTAGTCTTTATCATAGTCTTATCAGAAGTGCTATTGCACTCAACTGTGCATGCATCAAGCTAGTACAATGTACCCATTATGCTTCCTCTTTCTATTACCATAGCACCTCTTACCATTTTCACACCTGCTTCAGAAAACTGTACATGCACACCCGCATCTATTAGCTTGCTAATAGATAACAAATTCCTTGCTAGTCCCGAGACATGCAAGACACCATCAAATCTTCTAATTCTACCATCAAAAAATTTCACATGAATACTTCCACAACCAACAATATCAAGTACTGAGTTATCACCCAAATACACCTTACCACCATCAAAATTTTCATACTTACTAAACCAGTTTTTATTAGGAGTCATGTGGAAAGATGCACCTGAGTCTATTAACCATGCATTGTCACCTGCACGAGTGGCCAAGGCCGCGATGAAAGCATCTTCATCTTCCTTCTCGGACTCAGAATCAGAATCTTTCTTCTTCTTCTTCTTCTTCTTCTTCTTCTTTTCTTCTTTACAGTCCTTTCGGAAATGTCCGGGCTTTCCACAATTCCAGCAAATTATCTTGGACTTACCAGGAGATTTTGATCTCCCCTTATTCTTGGACTTAGAATGGCCATGCTGCTTTTCATTCTTGCCTCTTTCTTTTGGTCTTCCTCGAACACTCAGAGCCTCTTTGGCATTTAGAGAGACTTTCCTTCTCATCTCCTCAGAAAGTAGAGAACCAACAACATCCTCCATCTTCAAGATGACTGCAGTGCTCCCTATAGCCATCACAAGGCTGTCCCATGAGTCTGGCAATGAACATAGTAGGATTTGGCACCTTTCTTCTTCATCCATTGGCACCCCAACAGAGGTCAACTGAGTTACCAACATATTAAAGCTTTCCAGATGCTCAAAAATTCGTCCACCTTCTTCCATTCTCAAAGAATACAATTTCTTCCTTAAGAAGATCTTGTTCACAAGTGATTTCGCTTGGTAGATCTCACTTAGCTTCTTCCAAAGCTTCTTCGCAGTAGATTCTTCATGGACATTTATCAGAATAGAGTCTACAAGACACAATCTTATGAGACCTTTAGCTTTTCTATCAGTCACATCATATTGTGCGGCTAAAGTCGGATCTGCGGGCCTATGCTTATTCTCATCAATCGCATCCCATAGATCTCGATCAATCAACAGATCTTCCATCTTCAACTTCCACATCTCAAAGTTTGTGCCAGAAAACTTCTCTACATCAATCCTCCTTGATATACTTGCCATCTTTACGATCCTGCAATACAGAAATGAAAAACTCTGCACAAGCTCCCACTCAAACCTTGTACCCAACAAATAGAACCAAAACTGGCCATGCTCTGATACCACTTTTAAGAAAGCAAAGGTGTGCAGAAACGCTTCCTATGCTAATCTTGAGAGGACGGTTATGCAACTTTCAACTTAAATATTACTAAGATATCAAGAAATGCACAATAAAGCATAAACAAAATAGCAATGAACACATAACACAGTGATTACCGTGGGGAAACCCTTATGGGAGAAAAACCCCACCCTCCAAAACTTGCACAATGTATTATCAAATCAAGTTGATTACAATACACTTGCAATGCAAGTTCTTACAGGAGTGCATCACCACAACTCGAACTCAGAGAGACTCCTTCTAGCATCCAGTCTTGCAAAAAACTCAATGATCAAACTCCTCCCCAAGCCCTCCTTTTATAGTGATTTCACAAACTGGAAACCACTTGTGGTTTTACAAAACCATGGGCTTAACCACCATGCCACATGGTGCCCATTTTTGACATTTACATTTCCAAAATGGAAAAAACAACCAGGTTAAAATAGTAATCCCGTCCATAATTTTGTCCCCTATCTTAGACCCTCTTAAAAGTCACAAAATGAGTCATTAAGGCTCTAAAAATGGCCCACCTATATTCTACTATGGACAAGACTCATTTTTAACAACTCACTAACCATTTTCCAATACATAAACATGTGGAAAACTACCTCAAACAAATTCTGGAATTTTCCAGAAAAAGACTACAAGGTTGAGACACATGTTTCTCAACACATTTCAGAAAGACTTGTTGGTGGTTTGCCTGAATGATATGGGACGGAATATTGCACGGAGAACACGGCGACTGCAAAACCTAACTTCTGCGTTGGAGAACACGGCGACTGCAAAACATACTTTCTCTCGTCTACAGAGCTGCGAAGTTTTTGGCATTTATGGCGTTTACTGCTTACGTCTATTTTCGCTTAATTATTTTAAATTTTTTATCTTAAAATATAGATAATAAAATCAATTATAAGGATTTGATTTGGATTAAAATAAATTAAATGAAAAATATAACACGGCCATGCAAACCCTACCTTCTACGTTGAGAACACGGCAACTACAAAACATACTCGTTTTCAGCCTTGGCAAGAAGAGCACAATGACTGTGTTTCTTTTTCTTTGTGCTTTCTCTCGTTTTCCTTAGAGCGGCGGAAATTTTTGGCGTTTTATCTTTATTTTTTATTAAAATTATTATTACGATATTGTGATAATTGATTGATACTAAATTATTATTAAAATATGGTTATATTATTATGTTTTTTTTATTATTAGTTTTTTACTAAACTAATCAAAAGTGTGTATTATTTTTGTTTTAGAAAAAACTTGTTTTTTTTAAAGTTGAAATTTATATTTAGTAAATTTTTAAGAATGATAGATTTTTGTAGGTTTTTTTTAGGAATGATAGATTTTTTTATCAAAAGTGGAGATTTTTTAGGTTTTTTTTGGATTTCTTGATATTTTAAAAACTAAAATGTCCATTTTAAATAGTTGTTTTTAATTAATTTTTATTTATAAAAATATAAATAAAATATTTTTTCTAAATAGATATATAAATTTTAGATAATAAAATCAATTAGAAGAATTTGATTTGGATTAAATTAAATTAAATGAAAAATTAAATATAAATATTTTTACAAAAAAATAAACCTAATTATTATATTATTGTTTATAATTATATTTATATATTTTTTGAAATCATTCTATTTTTTAATATTCATATATCTTTAAATCATTTTAATATACACAAATAATAAAAAAATATACATTTTAATATTATTTATTAGAAAAAGAATATGCATAAAAGAAAAAATCAATATTTTGTTATTATCTACTTTTATATTAAAAATAAGGGGATCACCAGTTACATCGAGATGTACAAATAACCGAGGCCCAACCTCACAACAAGAGAATCACGAAATTCACATATCAGAGAATCTTGAGCAAAGAAACAAAAAGAACACTAAAAGACTAATGTAAGATATCATCATGGGTGTCCACCCAGGTAGTCCACCCCATAGCTCCCTCCATCCACACAATGTTTTTCTTTTCTTGTATCTAAGCAAGCACAAGGATTTGGTCCTTTTTGGAGTTTTTGTTTTTCTTAACCTCCTGGCTAATCATCTTGAAAGTCTTCTCGAACATCTGCAGGTTATCCATGTTCTTCCTCCATTCATAGCCACCCGTCATCTCAAAAATGGCATATCCCTCCTTCAGGAACCTTTTGAGCTTTTCCTTATTAATCAACATTGTGGTATGAACCTGCAAGAAGATTTTAAAATATGTGAGTTTTCGAAAAAACTTAGTAAGAACTCTGGGGTTGTTTTGATACCTTTCCTCATTTCTACATTTCTAGATCTTCCATAAGATGTTAGAAGAGAGAATGTTCCAAAACAGATTAGTATCTTTTTTTAGTCCCTCAATATGCCCAGTAATAATTTCAAGAATATTAATATTCATAGGATAAGAGATACCAAACATATTCTAAATTTCCTTAGCAAAAATATAGTCAAAGAGAATGTGTCTTCCAGTTTCAGGAAGCCTGCATAAATTACAGTAATCAGCTGCAGAGGTGTCTTTTCTAATTGGGAATCTGTCAAGAAGCAGAAGCCATTTCAAGCATTTTATTTTAGGTTCAACAGAGCCTTTCCATAATATACTAAAATATTTCTTCCAAGAGAAAATGCCAAGAGAGGAGTACCAAACAAAATTGACATGGTCAATGATGGCATCATTATATCCAATCACTTTGTAAATGTTCTTAGCTTTGATTTTGGATAAAATGTTCCCATCCGACCATTTACAGTTTAAGTATCTATGTGAGTCCACATGACAGGTAGTAGGCATGTCCTTGATAGCTTTAAGAATCATATTATAAGTTTTCTTCTGGGAGGCCGAGATATCAAAATTGTTTCTAAGATCATTCAAGCTGATTAACCTGTCATGCTCAAAGAGGTCAGTCAACTAAGAAATGCCCATACTGGACCAGTATCTAGCAGAGCAGCCTTGGGAGAGGGTGAGGGGTTTTCCAGATAAGTGCAAGTTCCACCAAATGGACCTTTCACCATATAGCTGATTATCATCATGGAAATCCTTGATAGTAATATATTTCCTGACATAACTCCGGGCTTTCCATATGGACCTAAAGACAATGGATCCTTGAACAACAATAGGAAAGTTGCCAATAATCAAATCATTAAAAGGTAGATTCTTCCAAGATTTTGTATTTTTGGGGAATCCCCTTTCTATATTGTTCCTAACAAGGATCTTCCATGGATCATTACCATCCATAGAGTGGAAAATCCATTTGGCAGCAAGGGCAATCCCTTTAAGTTTAACATCCTTCAATCCCAAGCCCCCAAGGAGCTTATCAGAGTGGCACCAATCCCACTTATCAACATGCATCTTTCTATTTCCTTTACCATCAGACCATAGGAAGTTTCTGACAGCCTTTTGGATTTCCAAGATTTGGTAATTACTGAACACCCAAGTTGAGGAATAGTAGATATTGTAGGAAGAGAGAATTTTTTGGCAGACTTGAACTCTGCTGACCAAGGATAAAGATCTGTTATGCCACTTATCCAGCTTCTTAGTGATTTTATCTTTAACCCAGGATCACATATCTTTTAAGGAGGGTTCAATAGAAAAGGGGATTCCTAGATATCTCACAATTTTATGAGGACCTCCCCATTGAAAATCATAATTTTTAAACCAATCAAGGGGCTGGACATCCATCCAAGACATATAGATTTGGAGTGGGATAAACGAGCACTAGAAATAGTGCAAAAGAAATTGAGTTTGTTCTACAGAGCTTCAAAATTGTCAGCACCGACTTCAAAGAAGATAGTAGTATCATCGGCAAAATGGCAGTTTATAAGCTCATCATCATTAGGGAGATAGATGCCCTTAACCGTAGGGGAGATAGAGTTATCCCTAAGAATGTAGTACAGGGCATCAGAGGCGATAACAAAGAGGGCAGGGGCCAAGGGGAAACCTTGCTTGATGGATCTACCAAGGGGGAAGGAGTCAGAAAGAGAGCCATATGATATATATATATATATATATATATATATATATATATATATATATTAAAAAAGAAAGAACCAACTTTATTTAATTCTTCTTCTTCTTTCTTTTAGGAGTTATTTTTTAATTAAGTTTAAAATTTATTTTAATTTTTTTAATAATAATTAAAATTATTATAATTAATTTAATCTATAATTATTTATTTTAGTCAAATTTTAATCATTATAGAATAATTAGATTTTGAATTAAAATATTTCTTTTATTACTAATTTCTTTGATAAGAATATCTTTTAGTATTATCTTCTTTTATTAGATGTTTTTTTTTAAAATTTATTTATTCTAATTATTCCACTTCTTTTAAGGATTAACTTTTTTTAATTAAGTTAAAATTGTATTTTGATTAATTGTGTTTTTTTACAAAATTATAAATAATAACTAAAAGATAATATAATTTATACATTTTGTCTTATTTAAAATTTATTTATTATAGAAAATTATATTTGAATTTTATTCTAATTTATATAATAAAAATAAATTTCAACTTATTTTGTCTTGTTGGGTGAATATTTTGTTACAAGCGTACTGAAGACAAAATATATGTTTCACACACAACTATGATGAGAGAAAGTCTCTCCTCTCAGCAAGGGTAGGTTCCCTAATGGAACTTGATATTTCAACAACTAAAAATTTAATCCTAGGGTAAGTAGCTTGGGGTGTATAATCCTCTTTTTTTAGAATTAACATTTTCCCTTCACTTGATACAATTTTTTTACAATAATCAACTAAACTTGCATACAATAATTCACTTTACTTTATATTAACATAAGCAAAAAGTCTTATGTGAACAAAGATACTTTTCCCAATTTAACAACTAAAGATATCTTCCAGTCCAAAGTCTTCAAGATAAATTATCTCTAACCATGAAAAGTAACCAACAATAGCTCAAAGTCTCCCACATAATCACTGTATTACAATAAAGCTCCAAATATGCAATATAGTACAAATTTTATATTCACACTTAGAAAGGTCCTTCACTCACATAACACATACAAATACCATCAAGTAAACTAGGAACACATAAGAAAATGACATAAGAGCATCTACTCATAAGCTACAATCCTTGCCCAACACAAAGTTTGGAGCATAAAATTACTTTCTTTATTTGCTTGATTATTTCAACACAAGAGAACACAAAGTTTCACTTGAGACAAAAGTTTGGAAGATGTTTTGCTAAGCTTGTAAAAGATCTTATATTACAAATGAGGATCCTCCTTTTATAGGAAAGGAGTTGAGAAAATTGTGGACACAGTTGACTTATTCAAGTGTAGAGTCCAAAATGTCTAGAACTTGTGCATAAAATGACAGTGTAGCTGTGAGGTAGGAAATAAAAAAATACATCAAAAGCATAAACATTAAATGACAAGAAGAAACCTAATTGCAAATGAAATCAACTCCTATCACATTCAATGAAAGAATTGACAATAAGATATAAGAAAGAAATGCAAACCAAACAAAATCTCCTTCAATTGACCTCCATTGTTTCTCTTTCTCCTTCAAATGGGACTTGTGTGGATATTACCTACAAGGTTGTAAGTGTGATGGAAGCAATATTACAAAGTGAAAACAACAGTGTAAGGATACTCGAAAATGTGGTTGAAAATCAATGATGAGAGAGACCAATTTATAGACAAATTGATGAAATTAGCATGAAAGAGGATGAGAAAAGAAATTTCATTTGAAATTGGCACAATGATTCAAAAAGGGAAAGGTTATGACACCTTCTATGTCATAACTATGATGAATTTCCCATGCAAGGTGTGAGGACAAGTTGCTATGTCAACACTTATGATGAATGGGAGAATCATGCTTCCAAATTATGACAAAGGAAACACAAAAATAGGGAAAAATAGAGACGGATAATGAGGTGGAAATTATATTTGCAACTAATTAGTAATTAGGTGGAGAAGAGAAATTAGTGAATTAGAAAATTAGAAATGAGGAAAATAGGAAAGTAGGTAACATTAATTAATAAATTCTTATTTATTAATTAATTCGCAAAGGGGACATAATTAGCCAATTAAATAAAATATTTAATTGTGACAAGAGGGACCTAGGATAGATAAATAAATTTATTTAACCTAGAGGAAAAAGTTAATAGGATTAAATGATTAAATCATAAGACCCTAGAAGAAAAATTAGAAATGAAAGGATGTCAATTAGGTCATGACAAAATTGAAACAATTGATATAGGGTTGATCATGATTAAATTATGAAGACTTTATAATTGATAAAGAGCTAATATTTACTAAAAAAGATCAATTAAAAATTGATCAATAATTGACAAGAGGAATCAAATTGATAAGGCATCAACAATTGACGATTGACAAGGGATCTAAAAGGATAAAAAATGATGATAATGGATAAAAAATGATTAAAAATGATAAAGATCGAGGAAAAAGCCCTGATTTGACATCAATTAGGAGTGATGATGTCCAATTGACATGATAAGATGATTACAACCAAAGATTACAAGTCAAAGATGATGTTGACAAAGCCTAATTGAAAATGCCAGAAACACAATCAAAGGGGAAAGAAAATGCAAAAGAATGAAAACATGTCGACAAATGATAAAGATCAAGTGCACGCCATAGAAGAACTGTTAATAAGATGCAAACACCCTAAATTAAGGCCACATAGACAATATGACACCGCAAACATTAACCATTTTTAGATGCCTACATTTTGCCCCTCTTTGAGACAATGTGATTATGAGCATTGTTTCAAAGATTAATCAAAGAATATGCCCTAGACAACAATTAGGATATATGTATGGCCCCTCGAAGAATTGGTCGGTAAAATCCAGAAAAGAGGTCAATTTGTCAAAAATAATGCTAGGACTAGACCAAGATGACTTCAAGGACTAACAAAAGAAATGTTAGTAAGCATAAATTAGACAAAGAATAGTTAGTGGCGGATAAAAATTTCTTTCACAAATGCAAAAATGTAAGTGAGAACCTTTATTTAATATGGAAAAATAGATATTGCGCACCATGGAAATGAAGGCCACAAAGATAATGCAATCCATTAGCCTAAGACAAACACATTGCAGACAAGGAGTGAGTCATAACATCTCGAGATAGGACTTGTGTCAAGGGTCAAGGTATGTGTGACCCATAGGATACTCATGTTCCTATCAGACTCAAGAATCTTGTTTTTCAGATGGTATCCTTGAAAAATGGACCATGACTTAAAAAGTGTGCTCAAAGACATTGGTAGGATAATGACATGGAAATGAGATGGAACTGAGGCAAGGATTTATTGGTAGATACAAGCATTTGTGTTCTCAAATCTCTTTTCTAGTGCTTGATAATGATATTCAAAGAATTTTCATTTTTGATTTGTAAAACGACATTAGGGAAAAACTTCTCTTTTCTAAGTTTACATCCTTTCCGTAGTTGTGCGCAACACTTCATAATTATCAATTGATTGTGAGTCAAATGGAGAAATCTACTCCTATGGCTTTGAGTGATAAGGGTGAGAGTGCTCAAAAACCATTTGCGAAGTTCAAACCAAACAAAGGTTTCATCAAATTCAATGACACAACAACAATGTGAATGCTACAACAAGTGTGCCTCCTATTTCTAAATTTTTCAAAAGAGAGAGAATTTACTCATTTGAATGAATATTTGTATAGAATCATGTCTCAGTTCTTACAAATAAATTTTATGAAACTTCCTCCAATAAAACCCGTTGATCCTTCTAAAGCATCTTCACCTAACTTTGATAATAATTCTTGAAGAAGTTGGGAAAATACAATTTCTGAGATCCCAAAAGCATCTGCATGCAAGAATACCTGTCACAAGAGAAGATTGGAGATTGAATACAAAAAAGGCTCTAAAAAAGAGATTATCATTCAGAGAGGGAATAATTAGAAAAGTTACAATACAATCCTTATGAAAGGAAAAAGAAACCCTAAAGATATGCAACCCTAAAGAAACCCTAAAGGGATAAAGAGTATTTAATAATTAAACTAATTATTAAATACCTACAATATTATTTAATGCCTAAGTTTAGCTTAATCATAGAGTATAACAGACTAATAATTAAATAAATAATTATTAGCTAATACAAGGTAACTCTAACACCCCCCTTAAGATGAACTTAGGGAGTAGCTAAAAAACCTAAATGCAGGAAAGAAAAATGCAGCTACAAGAAGAAGTCAAATTTGGGTCCCGACAACAAGGCCTGATGAGGTATCCAATCAAAACCAAATCTCTATAAAATGGAGAAATAGAGAAAACCACATGGGAAAAAACTCTACTCCAAAAAGAGATGGGAAAAAGAATGCAAAAAGAAACATGAAGGAAGGGGTTTTTGGGTGTTCTGAGCTCAATGGTGAGGTCCTTTTGAGCTCAAAATGCCCAGAAACAAAAATGATACCCCATATCCAAGCTAAAACCTCTGAAAAAGAACTGAAACCCTTGCCTCTAGTGAAAATCTTCTGAAAATAAATCAGGGACAAGCAACAACAGATGAAAGCTTTGATACCATGAAGAAGTTGGGAAAATATAACTTCTGAGATCCCAAGAGCATATGTATGCAAGAATACCTGTCACAAGAGAATATTCTTACCACAACTCTGCAGGATAGATCTAGTGGTTTTAAACTTGTTCAGAAAGTCCTCAATGTGAGGAAAAGACTCAGGTAACAAGGAAGAAAGCTCTGCCTCAATCTGTAGTCCTCTAAACTCATTAAAAATACTGAAGAGAGTTTCAAATTTGCACCACTTAGCCCGAGGAGTGAGCAAACCATCAAGGTTAAAAAGCAAGTTGTCTGAAACATGTAAGGAGATGACACCCATAGCCTCATCCATCTTATTCTGGTGTTGAAGAATCTCAAAAGGATGTTGCAATAGCGGCTAACCCGCATCCAAACAAGACCACAACTCCCTTGATCTGAGAAGCCTCGTCATACGATCTTTCCAGAGGTGATAGTTCTGGGATGTAAGAAGCTCAACTGAAGAATGTGCCATGGGAACTTGTACCTGAACTTGGACCTACTCTTGATTGTTTTAAATTAAGTGATCTTTCAGACTAGACAAAAGATGCAGAAGGGGTTTTTTTTTTTTGAGTTTAGGTATTTTGATTTTCAGAAGTAAGTTACATAAAATATCAAAAAACAAAAAACCAGTACAATCTGAGAGCTAGAAAAGAAGACAAGAGTTAGGAAAATGTGTCAAACATTATCTTGTGTGCCTGGTGATATTTCTGGAGACAATGACTCCAAATCTGAGAATAGCTCTCCAATACCTTTCCAACACCTATTCGTTGTCCAAAAACGGAGTCCGTTTGCCCAAGATATGGCTCCCAGAGTGCAGAAAAGAGCACTGACTTGGATGGAAAAAAAATAGTACTTGATGAAAAAATCAGCAAGTCTCACATCCAAATCTGAGTAGAGCTCGAAAAGAGATTTCCAGCACCTATCTATTTTCGAAAATCCGACTCCGTTTGCCCAAGTTATGAGAAAAAAACCTCCCCCTTGTCAAAAGGGCTTGCAAGAGAAAGCTAGAGGAGTAGAGGCGGCTCTCTGGCTGGGCAGCAGTGGAGCTTAGGTAGTGGTGGAGCGTGAGTGGTAGCTAGGCAGCAACGGTGAAGCGCGGGCGATGGTCGGGCGACAAGCAAAAGGCGACTGTGGCCGGGTGCGGTGTGGCGGAGCTCGGGCAACGGTTGTTGGGCACCGGGCGGTGAGTGCTGGGCGGCAGCGACGGGACTGAGGTTGCGAGCGAGGGAAGTGGCTGGTGGTTGGAGGGGCACTGGCGGCTCCCAGTCTGCAGGCTGCTTGCGACTCCCAAGCTGCTTGTGGCTGTCGACAAGGCTGGCCTCAATAAGTCGTAACAGTTTTAGCTTGGGCAAGCCGTTAAACTGCCCAAAAATCAAAATTTTTGGAGTTTTTTATTTATTTTTATTTTTTTGCCTCAGGAAATGTGTCAGAAAGAGCAAAATAAAAATTTTCCAGAGCTAAAGTTGTCCAAACTAGACAAAGTTTATATGAAAATAGGGGTTTTTGGGTGTTCTAAGCTCAATGGTGAGGTCCTTTTGAGCTTGAAATGTCCAGAAACAAAAAAGATACCCCATATCCAAACTAAAACCTTTGAAAAAGAACTAAAACCCTTACCTCCAGAGAAAATCTTTTGAAAAGAAATCAGGGACAAGCAGCAACAGATGAAAGCTCTGATACCATGAAGAAGTTGGGAAAATACAACTTCTGAGATCCCAAGAGAATCTGTAAGAATACTTGTCACAAGAGAAGATTGGAGACTGAACACAAAAAAGGCTCTGAAAAAGAGATTATCATCCAGAGAGGGAATAATTAGAAAAGTTTCAATACAATCCTTATGAAAGGAAAAAGAAACCCTAAAGATATGCAACTCTAAAAAAACCCTAAAGGGATAAAGAGTATTTAATAATTAGAATAATTATTAAATACCTACAATATTATTAAATGCCTAAGTTTAGCTTAAGTGTAGAGTATAATAGACTAATAATTAAATAAATAATTATTAGCTAATACAAGATAACGCTAACAATTATTTTTGTCAATTTCATCGTCAACTTGGTCATGATAATGAAAAATGTTTTGCATTAAAGTGTAAGATTCAAGATTTGATTGATAATAATACTATATCTGTGGCAGGTGTGAATGATAAGGGAAACAAATCAATAGCTCCTCCTAATCAAAATCTTAATATTTTCACTAATCCTTTACCCTCTCATATATCTAACGCGATTGAGACTAAACATACCTCTTTCTCCCCCATTGATGTCACTTTCACAACTCAAGATGTGGTTAATTTGGTAGAAAAACAAGAAAGACCTAAGGACCCATATATCACATTTGATCCGAGTGAGAGCATTAGTTCATGTGATGGCCTTTAATACATAGTGGTGAAGATCCAAGGCAAACCTTGTCATGGTGTGCTTATTGATCCCTCTTGCATGGTTAATATCATCACTGAAGAATATCTTTATACTTTACATTTGCATCAACAAATCTATGATGATACTAATGTGGTCGTTAAGTTATTTGTTGAATTTTCTTGTCCTACTATTGGTTCTATCACACTTCCTATTGAGGTTCATACTAAATCTATAGATGTCAACTTTGTTATCATTCCTTCATCTGAACAATCATCTGTGAAGTTAGGTTACCCTCAGTGGCCGTCTTCCATGCAGGCTATTGCTTCTACAATCCATAAGTGTTTAAAATTTCCCCACAATGGAGAAATCATAACTGTTAACCATAGCTTATTTTGACCAACCTAAAGAATCCCATGTGTTCATATTGATTACTTTTGGGCTCAACAATTTGAATCTCTTCCACCAAGAGGTGACGCTCTCTTTCAATGTTATAAAAAATGGAAGAAAGATATGATTTTATCCTCGAGCCAACCTAGGAGTCCAAAACTTGATATTCCCATCATTCTTGAAGATGAAGTTCTTCCCCTAACGGATGGAACTAATCTTCCTCCTAAGGAAGATTCCCAACCTATTCCCATGGATGAGACTATGCCTTCACGTAAGAAGAACAATAATATTCCTTCTAAGGTTAGACCTATACCTCCTCCTAATGATGGACCCAGTCTCCTTCCTAAACCAAACATTCCTCCTTTATATGGTGTAGTTCCACCTCCTTCCTCTTATAGAGAGAAGAGACCTGCTTCTCCTCTTGTCCAACCTAAAAGACCTAAACTTAAACATCCAACTACCAAAGATGATAACATTCCTCCTTCAACAAATATACCTCAATCTTCTCATCCTTCTGCTAAGACTAGATGAAATTGTTGTGCAAGAGAACACTGATAAAAACGTCGTGCTAGAGCTCGTGAAGTTGTTTCTCAAACTATTTAATCTCCCAAAACACCAATAGTTGACATGATTCCATTTTGTCCTAAGCAAGATGTTGAACATAAATCTCCAAATCATAAGTTACAAAAAATATGTGATTCTTTTACTTCTATTCATGTTAGAGATCCTCTTTTTATTAATCTTGATGAAGAAATGGGTGAAAATGTTATTCATGAGAGAAATACAGCTCCTAATGCTTCTGATAGTGAATGTGAATATGTTGATATTGACAATCATCTATCTGCATAATTTTCAAAATCCTTAATCCTAGATCCTAGAAACAAGAAAAGTGAATTAGCACATGAACATAGTCCTTATTTGGATCTTGTGATAGCTCCATCTATTGCGCTCGATGTCACTCCTCTGGCATGTTTTCTGCCTTCCCAAAATAATGATCAACAAGATCAGGAGGTGGATGTCATGCTAGACTAGCTGCATTAGTACCATAGATCCTCTACCTCTCTCCTTTATTTCTCTTTCATGACTATTCTTTTGTGTATCCCTATTCTTCTATTTTTTGTCCCTAGTGATGTCCACTTGAGGATGATGAAGCATTGAGATCTCTTTTGGTCTCTTTCATGTTAACTCAAAATACACATATGTTCCCTTTCTTCCAAGGTGGTTTCCTTTCTTTGGGGAATAAAGACTATTTTATGCACATATATACACGAGTCATCATACAACAAATTGACCCCGAGGAAAGAGAATCCACCTCATGCTTTGTGTTCATTATCCTTGGGTTTATTCCTTGATTGGGGGCTAAATCCTGGTGATAATGTGCTCCCTCTCTTTCTCTCTCTTAGGTGTATCCTACCTTAAAGAAATCACTCCCAATAAGGCATGCACAATCTCTTTAACATGGGGGCATACACTTCGCTCATATTTTCCTTCTTGATACTTGGAGTTACTTAGCTGACTTTGGCTTTGCTTTATAATTTTTGGTATTTTTCTTTTCATGACTCATAGTGAGGGGAACCTTACTACTTGTAGTCATCATTCTCTCTCGATCTTCCCTTTTACTTTGTCAATCAAAGTCATAAGATCATTAGTCCACTGGGGGCTTGGTGCATCTTGCCTCCTTGACATGTTAAAAGTCTTTCAATCTTGTCTCCTTGTACTTTATCGGTAGTATTGGTGTACACTTATGCTCTTGCTAAAGTGGGGGATAAATGTAGCATCATAAAATTGCGGCCCTTGCAATTTTCGACCATAGTGGACAAATCCCTAAGCCTGATCAGAGACTCGGAACATGCGCATGACATCAAAAACTTGTATTTTTCATCATTCTGCACTACCTTTTTGTTGGTTCCTGTTCTAAATTAGGACAGGACAAGGGTGTGGCACCCCTATCTCCCTAGGATAGGGATGTGGATCCCTTGCCCTCTCGGGATAGGGGTGTGGCACACTTGTCTTGGCCCTATTTTGGGCCCCCTTTGGTTTCCGCTTGTATTGGGCTTGTCAATAGTTGAGCGGGGAAAGTTTTTCCTATGTCGGCCTAAGACAGGAAATTACCTAAACACCCCTAATTGGCAAGTATATAAGGAGCACTTCCCCTCCTATTTGCATAAGAGAATTTAAGCAAAAATAAATGGATCATAAGACGAAATTACAAGGCGACATTATCATCAAGAATCAAGCTTTCATTTAAGCATTGAGCATTTCAAGTCTCCTTTCAAGGCTAGGTGTTGCATTCAAGTTAAGGATTCAACCATTGAAGAGGATATTACTATAAACATCCAAGACATCCTATTTCACATATTCATTCAAGCAAATTCATCTACAAAGGTGTCAACATTTCAATTACATCCCCTTCTTGAGGTGGATTTTACTTCAGACATTTCCTTTCATTTACTTACAACATTTTA
Source organism: Cryptomeria japonica (assembly GCF_030272615.1). NCBI lineage: Eukaryota > Viridiplantae > Streptophyta > Pinopsida > Cupressales > Cupressaceae > Cryptomeria > Cryptomeria japonica. The sequence continues at coordinate 96,610,991 of NC_081407.1, read as the reverse complement.
CAACCACTTGGTTAATTCCAAAACGGGGTTTGACCTAAAGGAAAACCCCTAGTCCCAACAATATTCTCCTCTCTTTTCTATGTGTAGGTTGCACGTGCGCAACTGTAATTGCAGGTTTAGGCTTCATTTTTAGAGATGAAAAAACCCTTTTTCGTGTGCGGATTTTTCGGAGGACCATGCATAACTTATGCATAGTCCCTGCAATTGTTGCTCAGATTTGCAGGGAAGCTTCGTCTTGACATTATACTGCTAATTCCAGATGCACAACTTCATCCTACATCTCTATCTCAAGATATAATCAGTCCTTTGACATTTTTTCACTTAGTCTCAATTTTCTTAATTCAACTAGTCAATTACAAAAGAGGGTTAATTTACTTTCCTAATACTTTCCAAGTTTACTGCAATTCACTTAGTATTCAATCTCTTACTATTAGGGATTGGATCTAGTGAATTCAACCCCTCTTTTGAATATAACGTGTGAAAAAATGAAGGGAATCCTTTGTGAAACTTTCATTCCTCTTTTGAGGGGAGTAAAGCTTTCCACTTGATCTCCCCTCATCATTTTTCATCATATTACAGAACCTTTGGTTCTAGGCAGTGTGCCTGAATGCAAGTGCATTCCCATTATGTGATATTTATGTACTCTTGATCATAGTATACGAATAGTTTGGGTTCCAATTCCACCGTGGTTTTTCCCTTTCTGGGTTTCTACATAGAAATGTTGGTGTTATGATTTTGTGGTTGATTATCTCGTGTTTCTGCATTTTCCTTTCCTGCATTTTCTTCTAGTAGTCTAAGAATAATTTTGAAAGTTTATTTACCGGTATAACATTGATTCGTCCCCCCCTCTCAGTGTTCCTTGATTTCATAAGTAAGTTGGTTAAGTATGGAGTGTTCACTAGGAGAATTGGCTTGACTTAGACAAAGTGTAACAGTAATTACAAATCACATCGTTTTTATCACCAAGGATTTCAATGTGACTTTTCTTTTCGGTGAATGATCCAGCAAGTCTCCTCGAGACCATAGGGTCACATCAATATTCCCATTTTGATGTGATATTACATGTGTCTTGTCAATAACATCGTGTTTATCACCTTTGCATTTCAGTGTGACTTTGCTTGTCGATGAAAGATCTAGCAAGTCTCCTTGTCACCCTTGGGTCACATGGATATTCTTTTTTCAAAGTGACTTTGCTTTTCAAAACAAACTCAATTTGTTTCTTGCCAACCCTTGGTATCATAGCGACATGAATCATTTCTCTATGACACATGAAATGTCTTGGCGAAAATGATACTTTATGTGTAGTAGATCAAATGACGTGTTTTTCACAACGCCTCATCAACCCACAAAAAGAAAGTTTAATAAAAATTGAACTTGTGGGTTAATCAGATGGAAGAAAGAACACGGTCTCGCCATCTCATAGGTATGGTTTGTGATGTTGAGTTCACATGATGGGTATCCTACAATTTTTCAACACAAAAGCGGTGCACTCAACATTTGACCAAGTTTGACTTGATGATTTAAAAGGAGATATAGAGGATGTGGCATGTACATGACCAATCAGAGATTGCTAACAAGATATGGTCGCTAGGGAAATGACAACTAGAAGTTTCATTTATGAGAATGAGAGTTTCATTCATGCAAATAAGTGTTGCATGCAAAGATCATGACAAAATGTTGAGTTAATTGAATGATATTAGAAAGACAGTATGAGGAAGGCCAAAAATCAGAAAATGAAAATTAAGGCAAATAAATCTCTAGATCTCATGAAGAATTTTTGAATTCTTCTTTGGAGGGAAATTTTTTTGAGGGAAAAATCTAAGAGGAAAAAGGATTGTGATCAATTTGAATTATCTATTTACTTCTTTATCCAAATTTATCTATCTATCTGTAGTCACATAAATCTGTCCACTTAATTAAATGAATACTTAGTATTTATTTGATTATTTAACCATCAATTAATAATTAATTAAATTAATATTTAATTAATTCATCTTAACCCTATTCTCCTATTAATTAAATAAATTATTCAATTTATTTGATTTAATTCACTTAACCAAATTCAGACCATTAATTAAATAAATAAATCATATTTATTTAATTAAATCTTCTCTCACATTTAAATAAATTAATATTTATTTAAAACCCCCAAAATCCCACCTCTCACATTTAAATAAATAAATCATTTATTTAAATCACCTTTATCCTCCACCCACTTGCATTTTCCTACAAATGCAAGTTGCACAATTATTTTAAATAAATAATTTATTTAAATCACCTTTATCCTCCACCCACTTGTATTTTCCTACAAAAACAAGTTGCACAACTATTTTAAATAAATTATTTATTTAAAATCCTATTTATCCTCACCCACTTGAAACCTTTAATGGTTTCCCTTAAAGTAGTCAAACTTGATGGCTTTAAAGTCTTCAAACTTGATGACTTCCTTCTATAGTCTTCTTAAGACTTTAATGGTTTTCCTTAAAGTCTTCAAGCCTTTAATGGTTTCCCTCAAAGTCTTCAAGCATTTTAATGCTTTATCTTCATTTTTCTCATTTAAATAAATTAATATTTATTTGAATATTTATCCAAATGCAAATTACACCATTTAATTGAAATAAATGATTTTATTTTAATTGAAAATACCAAAATTTCTCCCACTTGCATTTTCCTACAAAATCCACTTGTATGCCTAAACCCCTTCTAGATTCTTCTAAACCCTTCCTAATTAGCCTAATCCATCCCCTAAATATTGTCACATTCCTAAGCAAATTGGAGTCACTTCTCAAAGACTCCAAAGTCTTTGAAAAGCAATTAATGCTTTGTGTGTTCAACAAATTAACCCTCAAAGTCTTGGATAACCTTTGAAAGCTTCCAACCTTCAACCACTAAATGGCTCAAAGTCTTTGATAACCATTGAAGGCTTTCAACCTTCAACCACTTAATCCCCAAAGTCTCCAATAACCATTAATGGTTACCTCAAAACCTCCCACATGGTTAAAACATTTGTTTTGACTCAACCTCTACCCAACCCAAGGGTCTCATCAAGCCTTTAATGCTTTGACCATGATTATCTCTTAATCATTTGCACAAAGGTTTATCCTTGCATTAACTCCTAATCCAGTGGGTAATCTTAATTTAGACTTGACCCTTACCTTCTAGATAACCATGAGGTCTTCTCAGGCCTTTAATGCCTCCAACCTCTTCTCTCAACCCAATCCTATGTTGACACTTGTCACCATTTTATTGGTGCCAATTGTGCACATGGATCCCCAACTTTCAATCCTAACCCTTGTTAAGATTGCTCAATCTTAACCCTTCATTTCTCCATTTCTTCTATAAATAGAACCCTTCTCCTCAAGCAAAAAAGAAGCATTTTAGAGTATTGTTGTTATACTGGCATTAGCATAGAGCTTTTTCATAGCATCACTATCTACTCTAGCATAGTATTTAGCTTTTCATTTCATATTTGAAGCTTAGTATTAAATCTCAATCCTCCATAAGCATCCATAGTGCAAAAAGCTGCTGAGAGCTACACTCATTTGGGACTTGGAGAGGAGAGGAACAAGGGAGGAGCAACTATGAGCATCTTGATTAGCTATTTCATTTTATGTTTATATGCTTTCTATTTCATGCTTAATATCTCTCTTGATATGCCTGTTTAGGATAATCTTTTGTTGCTAACACTAACGTTTGTTTCTTGTGCTCTTGTGTGTGTTGCCATCAAACAGATTTTCTAATCCTTTTTGCAGAGCATCACTATCTATCTGTCAAGTGGAAACATCAAAGGGGGGGTTTGACTAAGGAAAACCCCTATACAAACCCAATATTTTCCCTCTTTTGTATGTGTGTAGGTCTCCCTAAATGAACCCTAACTTAACCATAAATGAACCCTATCACTAACCCTAACCTTAATTGAACCCTACTCCTAATTAAACACTAGCCTTAACCTAATTGAAGCCTAATTCTAACCCTAACTCTAATCCTAACCCTAAGTCTAATTGAACCCTAGCCCAATTTAAATGATAGCTAAATAATAACCCTAAATTAAATCTTAACCACTATTAAACCCTAATTGAGTCATATATCTAATTGAAGCCTAGCTATATCAACTTACCCTTATTGAACCCAATTTGAATTGTAACCTTAATTGGTCCCTTACCTAAATTAAGAACTAACCCTAATTTAAACCTAATATCATCTGTAATCCTAATTTAACCCTTGTATAATTTAAGGCCTAACACTAACCTAAACTGAACTAAAATTAAACCTATATCGAGCCCGGATGTTGACCCAAAGCCTCATCCCAAAAACATAAGCCTAATACCAATTCAATCTCAACCCTAACCTAACCTTAATCCTAACCTAATTATACCCTAATCTTATAATAAACCCTAGCAAAACCTTAATATTGATCAAACCCTAACCCTTGCGCTAGCTAAACCTTAACACTAATTAAACCCTATAACTAAAACTAACCTTGAACTTAATGACAATCGTAACCTAGCACTGATCCCAAGGTTTATCATAGAACCCTAACGAAGAGATAATATTTGCCACATAAAGATCTACATTAAATGTGGAGATTATACCATTATTTTATTTATTGAATATTTATACATTTAATATATATAGAACCATTAGTTCTAATTCATTTACCTAGGTTATTTATTTTGGTAATTTCATTAAATATTTATTTACTTCAAATTATTTAGCAAAAAAAACTTTTTTATTTTTATTTTTTCGTGAATTCAACTTATCTTACACTCTATAGAATTTAGTCTGGTTACATTAATACTTTAGATCTAATGCTTTTGATTGTATATGTACTTTAATAAGACCTAGTTAGAGAGGAGATCCACTTTTTTTGTGCTTTATCACTATTCCCTTAAAAAGGGGTTTGGACGGAGGAGATGGCGTGTGCGAGGGTTGCAGGTTTCAAGCTAGGGCATCTGTGCCCTAGCTCGTGAGAGGACTGTATTGGTTGTGCGTGAGGGGGAGGGAAGTGTTTTTTTATGCAGGGAGGTGTGGTGTTGTTTGCAGGTGTGATTGGTGTAGGAGGCGACTCGAGGGTGGGGTGTTTACAGTGGAGTGTGGTTTGAGCTTGATTTTCCATGTAACTTTGTGTGGTTTCTGCGGGGTGAGGTGGGCTTGGGCCTGTGCTCTTTTTTTGGAGGAGCTTGAGAGGAGTGTGTGGTAAGTGTAATCGGGGAGTGGAGTCTCATATCCCATATCCATTTGGGGGGTGGGTTTTGTTGTTGGGTGTGATGTCTAGTTCTCGAGAAGAGACCTCGATGGCATCTCCCGACTTGGATTTTTGAGAGGTTTTGGGCTCCAAATCCCTGAATCAATGTATTAAGACCTTTGATAGTAACCTATTTGATTTTAAATTTGGGGCTTGCTGGCACTGGTATGTCCAATGGATCCTAGATTTTGAAGTTTAACATATATCTTGAGAGATGCAAAGAGAGGTTGAAAACGATAATTCCACCTAAGATGATTGCCAAGGATGTTGAATATTTTTCAAAGCATTCTCTCTACTACAAATTTTTAGGGATGAGGGTTTCTTTACATTTTTTGGAGAATTGGGCTCAGAGGACTTGAGCGCCGAAAGAGGAAATGGATGTTATGTTGTTGGCAAACAATTACTTCATGGTCACCTTTAATTGCATGGATGATCGCAATCGAGTCTTTAAGGGAGGCCCTTATTTTTATAACCAGGTGGTGTTGTTCATCAAACCTTGGAATGTGGTCTTTAACCCTTCATAAGATCTACTGAATCGGGTCCTAGTGTGGGTTCAATTACATCATTTTTGGTGGAATGTTGTCAAGAGGATGTGTTGCGAATGCTAGCTTCATTGTTGGGGAAGCCTGTTGGATCCTCAACGCAAACCTTGTGGAGAAAGGTAATGACTCTTTCTTGCATTTGTATTGAAATTGATCTTAGTAAGCCTTTGCTAGATGCTATAGATATGCGTGTGGGCTCTTACTCTTGGGTCCAACAACTTGATTATGAGACTTTACCTTTCCAGTGTCATCTATGTCATGAGTATGTTCGTTTGCAGCGCCAGTGCCCTAGGTCTAAATCGGCTAAGAATCAGCCTGAACAATCATCCCGTAACCTTGATGGTTCTGATAAAGGAAAAGGCTCCATGCCTGGTGTGGTTGTGGGTGCTGATGGTTTTGTCCCATCAAAGACAAAGAATAGGAGTCGAGGTCAAAAGAGGTCTTTGCAGAAGAGTTAGCAGGAGGATACCTTTAACAAATTTGAAGCCTTGGATGATCTTAGCCAGCAAGGGGTGAATTCAGGGATTATTCCTTTGGATCATAGTGCAACAAGGTTGATTCCTGATAATGTGAACTTGGATACTACCCAGGGTTTGCAAGAGTTGGAAGTCAATAGATGGAGATGGATCAACAAGTAGTAGCTTAGAAGAGACCCATCTCTAGCTCTGAAGTGAAGATGGCTGGTGGGGATGTTTCTCCCACAACACAGAAATTGGACTCTACTGGGGTTAAAAGTAATACTTGATCTCTTTACATCTGGGTCTTCTTCAGAAAGACATTAAAAAAGGTGCATCGAAGAAGTTTTCAAAGGTTGGCAGATAGGACCTGGATAAGATCAAATTGATGGGGGAGAATTTGATTGTCAGGGTCAGTAAAAACTCTGGATTCTCATATTTCTAATCCCCTGAAATGATTATGTTATCATGGAATGTGAGGGGATTGAACAATGGCCCTAGACAAAAATTTATTTAGGAATTGATGTTGGGTCTAGTGCCAAAGCTATGGGGGAGAGGCGAATGTCTATGTATTGGGGCATTTGGATCCTCTAGAGGTGTGGCTTGTCTTTGGAACCCCTTTGAGGATTCATCCTATATGGTGGGTTTCTTCCATAATATCTTTATCTGGGGTTGCCTCTAGTCTTTAGACTAGGGAATATATCTTGCTTACTAACCTTTATGCCCCCACTGATCTTCATAGCAAGCATAATTTGTGGTCTCATATTACTTTTATGCATGGGTTTTTTCCTTTTCATCTGTGGATTATGGTAGGTGATTTCAATGCCATGTTAGAGTTGAGTGAGAAGAAGGATGGTTTTATGAGGTCGGAGCCTTCTTCCTTCCTCCTTTGAGATAGTATATCAACCTTGAATCTTGTTGCCATCAAGCCCAATAATGGTCTGCTCACATGGAACAATAGGAGATTAGGGGAGTATTGGATTGCAGAGAGGCTTGATCGCTTTCTGGTTTCTAGTGTTTGGGTTGGTGGGGGATGGTCCACATGCTTTGAGATTTTAGATTGGAAAGGTTCAGACTAGTGGCCCATCAAATTGGTGTCCTCTTCTGCTCGGGTTGCTCGCATCCCTTCATTCAAATTCTAGCTTATGTGGTTGTGAGATTCTTCTTTGTAGCTTCATGTTGTAGAGTGGTGGAAGAAAGGGAGGTTAGCCTTTGGCACTGCTATGTACACTTTTGCCAACAAGGTGGAATTTGTTAAGTTTCATCTTCAACGGTGGAATTGTCAGTGTTTTGGTAATTTTTTTCATGCAAAGACAACTCCTCAATTAGAGTTGAATGGAATTAATAGAGAGATAAGACAATGCACTCAAGGATTTAAAGGAGTTGGAGCTTAGGGAGGAGATCTACTGGAAATAAAGAGCTCATATTGATTGGCTTCAAGCAGGGGATAAGAATATGAGGTTCTTTTTTAATTTAGTGAAAGAAAGAAGACATGACAATTCCATCTCTGTCTTGGTTAATGATAGAGGTGAGCAGTTATTTTTGCAGGAGATTTCTAGGGAGTCTATGAAGTATTTCCAATCCCTTTTTAGTGAGGATTCTCAGGGATAATCGAAAGAGGAAAATTGGGTTTTTTCTTGTATTCCTTCTCTAGTTACTAGGGAGATGAATGTGAATCCTATGAGACCTATTTTGTTGGATGAACTTGAGATGATTGCTTTTCATATGAAGAAGGGGAAGGCTTCTGGATTAGATGGGTTTCCGATTGAGTTCTATCAATAATTCTAGGATATTATCAAATTGGACTTATTGGAGGCAGTCTGAGAGTCCCTGAAGAGTAAGAAGATACTTTGAGCTTTGAATGTGACTTTCATTGTGCTCATCCCCAAGTGTGTTGGGGCTGATCGGTTAGGCCAGTTCCTCCCTATTTCTCTCTGTAATGTTATTTATAAGATTATTTCCAAGCTGATAGCGGAAAGGTTGAAGAATTGGCTTGGGGGGATCATTTGGGAAGAGCAGAGTGGGTTTGTGGAGGGCCGTCAAATATTGGATGGAGTGGTCATCTCTACTTAGACCATTCATTCTATGGCAGCTTCTAAGGAAAAAACTATGTTTATCAAGTTGGACATGGCAAAATCTTATGATAGAGTCCAATGGTCCTTTCTCTAGAAGATTCTTAGGGCCTTTGGTTTTGCTGATGAATGGATCCAATGGGTTATGAGTTGTGTTTCATCTACCTCTAAGTTCTCTATGCTAATTAATGGAGATCATTTGGTGCATCTAGGGGTCTTTGTCAGGGAGACCCTCTTTCCCCGTACTTATTCATTCTTCTGGCTGAGGGTCTGGTGAGATTGATTAAGTATAATGTGGGACTGGGTATTATTCATGGTTGGAGTTGGGGTAATGAAATACCTCCTCAGTCCCATTTGCATTTTGTGGATGATACGACCCTGATGGGACTGGCTAGGATTAGAGAAGCTATAAATCTACGTAAAATCTTGGATGTCTATCTTATTGCTTCAGGATAGTTGATCAATGAGGATAAATCTTCCATTCTCTTCTTCAACACACCCAAAACTATTCAGTTGAGGATTGCTCATATCTTTAGATTCCAAGTCAGTTCTCTTCCCTTGACTTACCTGGGTATTCCTATCTCTCCTGGTAATCCTCCCAGGGACTCTTGGTAGGGTATTCTGGAAAAAGTTTGCATGAAGGTTGAACATTGGACTCATAGATGGTTATCCTTTGTTGGGAGGGTTCAACTGATCTATTCAGTGGTTCATGCTCTTCCAATTTATAAGTGTATGCTCCAAGTGACCCCAAAGTGGTTTGTGAAGGAATTAGATTCTTTGGCAAGGCAATTTTTATGGGCAGGCAACTTGTCCTCCTATAAATGGAGTCTTGTCAAATGGGACTTGGTGTGCAGCCCAAAACAGTTGGGTAGCTTGGCTTAAGGTAGTCTAATTTATTTGGGGAGGCTTTGGCGGAAAAATTGTACTGGAGGTGGTGTGTTGAATAGGATCGAGGCTAGTCTAAGATTTTATCTTACAAGTATATGCAGAGGATCACGAAGGAGGAAATCCCAAGATATCCGCTTTTGAGAAAAGACTCTACGATTTGGGGTACTCTCAAGAAAGGGGCTGCACTGATAAAAAGACTTTTTTGGATCTACAAGAGGGGGGAAGAGGTACATTTTTGGTTTGATTCTTGGGATCCATTTATCCCCCCATTATTGGTCAGTTTCTTGATTTAGTGAATCTTTGCTAGAGGTTCCTAGAGGCAGGGTTGTCTAGAGTGAGCGACTTTAAGTCTGTTTATAGGTGTGGCCAACTGGAGATGGTGCAGTGGAAGGATCCTAATGAATGGACGGTTGTTGGTATTGAGGAAGACTACATTGAGCTTCATGGCATTTTGGCTAGTAGACACTGTAGGTCCCTTAAGGATAGGGATAGACTTGCTTGGTCCCTAAATCCTAAGGGTGTTTTTACTATTTCCAGTGGGTACCAGGAGTTGTTGTTCCGTAGCTTGGAGGGGAGGAAGGGGCACTGGTGGAAATATGTTTGGAACAACTTCTCTTGGCCGAAATGTAACTATTTTTCTTGGAATTTGGATTTGAATAGATTTCTAATGTGGGGCAATATTCGCACGTGTAAGTTCCACGGGCCTTCCATCTTTGTTTGTGTGGTAATGGAGAGGAGGATTCATCACACATGTTCTTCAGATGCCCTTTCTCATTGTTACTTTGGCATTACTGGTGGGGGGTGTGGAAGCACCCTTGTGCTCATGCGGATTCTTTGGTGGAGTTTTGGAGCAGTTTGGGTAGGCCTCCTATTTTGTCCTCTTTTCTCTAGATTGTTTGACACATTGGGCCCATTTTCATTCTTTGGCAGATCTAGCTAGAGAGCAATAGGATGATCTTTAGGGAAGTCAGACTGTTAGTTCAACAAGTTTGGAATAGAGTCATTGGAATGATCCAGAAGACGGTGGAAGCTAAATGTGAGGTGAAGTTTCCTCTGGATAGAGGAGAGGCTAATATTGTGATTAGGTTGGGTTTGTAGGAGATGTCTCATATCTTAGCTTGTGTCAGGAGAGGTAAACATGCTAAGCAGAAGGTTCAAAGGGTGGGAAGATGGTTTCCCCCTCAGGATGATTCCATTAAGATTAACATCGATAGCTCCTCTCAGGGTAATCTGGGTCCTGCTGGGATTGGAGGTGTTGGTAGGGATTGTATGGGGGATGTGGTTTTATTCTTTTCAGTGCATAAAGGGCAGCAATTTAATAATTTTATGGAGGGAATTGCAATTTTCTATGCCCTGGAGCGTGCTTATGAGTTGGGGTGGCGTAAGCTTATCTGCGAATCAGATTCACAGATTATTGTTAATTTATTGATTGAGCAGAAGGTCAATGGGATTAGTTGGTAGCTGGCAGGGATTGTGCACCAGATTTTGCAAATTAGTGCTATGATGGAGTGGGTGTCTTTCATCCACATTCCTAGTGAATGGAATGCAACAGATTGTTTGGCTAAGTGGGCTTCGAAACATGGTGATAATTGGAAAGTTGAGGTTGGGAGCATCTTTCCCCTGATTACTGTCAGGACTTGCATAAGATCTTTGCTGAGGATATGAATAGTTATGAATCCAGATGATTTTTGGTTGGGTTTGTTTCTCTCTTTTGGAGCCTTGTGGCTCTAGTTTTCTCGTGTAATGCTGGTTTCTGATTATTAATAAAGTTCTTACCCCTTTAGTAAAAAACAAAAGGAGGGGTTTGGACATTATTTTTTTAATATTCATAGACTACTATTCTCATAGGCTTCTATCTTTAAATGATATGAATACATATATTGATTATTTTGATATGTTCTTTCAATTTTGTGCCATTCAGGGTTTCCTTTCATGTTGTTCTAATGTAATTTTATATTTAAACAATTTATGGCCATGGTGGGAGATACATGTATTTCATATTACATATTTTATATAGGTTAATCTATTTTATTCATTTAAGAACACGTTTGTCTATATAAAAATGGATATTTCAAAATCTATCATTTAATACCATATTGTCTATATATAGAAAAAAATTGAAACTTTGAATTTTAAAAATTTAATTCTTGATGGGAAATTTAATTCTTATAAAAGAAAGAAACAAATTTTTATCTTATATTAGAAATAAAAGATATTGACTTGTTAGAATGATTTATTAGCATTATTACTATACAGTGTAATAAAAGTAGACAAATTTACATTCATATTGTGTACATAAAAAAATGATATTCATTTTTTTCTCATATATCTAATTCACTTCTATAAATTTATATTATTTCATATATTTTTATTTTTCTTCATATTTTTAAAATTATAAAGATTAAATAAACATTCGTACAACTCTTTCTATAATATATATTTTAAAACCTAGATCAATATTTTATAAGAAAACCTTTATAACTTTTTAATGGCTATTAAAATTACATAAATAAAATTAATTATTCTCATAAATCTTTCTTCATTTATTTTTAAAGGACGGAAATAAACTTTATTGCAATGCATGAACATGAATGGAAGATAAATTGGATGAAGAGAAAGCACAAATATAAAACATCACACAAATATTTGTTTCTTCCATATCTTGAGTGTGCTATTAAATCTTAAAGAATGACTTATTTATTATTGATGCAGTAAGTGTTAGATAATTGATTAATCTCAAATACACTGAGGGGGGGGGGGGGTGAATCAGTGTCAGACCGGTAAATGAAAGATTTGAACTTAGTTACAATTCTGTAACTAAGATTAATGTGTCGGTAAGAAAACAATAATGTAGTAAAGAGAAATAAAGGAATCAACATCAATGCACACCATAACACAAATATTTTGGTGAGGAAAATCGGTAAGGGAAAAACCTCGGTGGGATTTGTGACCCACAATATTTACGCATTGGCCATATGAATAAATATTACTTAGTACAAAAGGGGCCCACACATGTAGGAAGGCCAACTGCCTAGAGCTCACTGCTCAACAACAAAAATGGAGTCATACTGACTACAACATCACATTGATGTAAACACAAAAATGAACTCTTACAACTTGCATCAAAATGCTGGATGATTTTGTTGTTATGCTCTATCTGATAACGGTTCTTCCTCTACCAAAAACCCTAGCTGGTATTTTGTCAAATGATTCTTCTTATATAGAATAATCTTCACTTTGTTCAGCTTCTTATTCACTCCAAAATAAACACATCAAAATGAATATACAACTATTCGCTATCATATCCTATCTTGTCTCATATTACTTCTTACACACCCATCAAATGACCTACAAGATCTCATAAATATATGAGCCTTTTACAATACAACATGTTGGCCATACAATTATAATTTACATTACAATTTATTTTTCATAAACAATACTTATTGTCAAGTCGGCCTAGAATGTCGGTATAATCTTCTTCCGGTGTAAACTAGATGCTAGTGTGAATAAGCCTTGTTGTATCTGCCAGTGCTGATAGGTGAAGTCTATTGCCGGTTGAACCTGTGGAACCTTGTTTCCATCAATGACAACATCTACCCTTCTCATTTGAGTGTATAATGCCAACAATCTCCCCCTTTGGCATTGATGGCAACACTCACGAGAAAAATAAAAAATGTGAATCCAAAACTATGAATGCTCCCCCTGAGCAAATGATCTTCTTCTGTTTACTTATCTCCATGCCTTAATTAGTACATTTTTCTCACTATACCACTCTCCCTTTGACATCAATGACAAAGGATATCAAAAATTTTAAAAAAAATCAAAAGTTTACTTAGAACCCTAAAGACGGTTGCGTACAATTTAAAAAATATCCGTAAGAACTAAGTTCAAACTCTGCATGAACTTCCTACTGTCAGTGATTAATGTTTATGTTTGCCTGATCGTTCCGGTAAGATAGTGCATTTGCTGCTCCGGTGATCTATCTCCTTGAATTGTAGTCATTTATAGTGCATTCCAATGAGTGATTAGATTGTCTAGTCTTGGATTGAGCTTATTCTTCAACTCCCTGGTTTTTATTTTTAGTCTTGCCTTGTCTTTTTCAATATTTTCAATCTTCTCCTCATGTATAGCCATCTCCTGTTCTATGAATCATGTTAGTTCCGAAGAACCAATTATGTTGTCTGCAATATCATCAATTTCCTTTTAATTTTTTCTGATCTAATCATCAATATCTTCTGTTAATTGATGTGGTTTACAAGCTTCCTGGTATAATTCCTTATACTCCAAAATGGTAGAATTCAATGTTGGTAGCAGTGTATCAATCTTTTGAGTACACTCCTTTATTGTTTTACCAAAAAATTCTTCCTTTTCTTTATCAAATTTTTCTTGAATAGTTTCCTCATTTATTTTATCTAATGTCTAAATGTTAGCAGAAATGAATTTGGACAATGTGTCCAATTTACCTATCGATCCAACAATATGATCTACCTTGCACACTGGTGCAATCATCTATAAAATCGGTAGAGATTCATTGGTAGCCTTAAATTCTAAGGCATTAAATTCTGTTATTTTCTTTATAGAATCCAATAGTACTTCTGTGATAGTTGTTGGTCATTCACCTTAATCACTTCCTCTTCCTTATTCTCACTCTTATCCTTTTCCAGTTTAGATGCTGTCTATTCTTGTTCTTTATCTATCGGTATCTCAATATCCTGCTGAGTGGCAACTGCCTTGACCGGTGAGTCAGAGATCTCAACATTTACGGATTCTGATTTCTTCTCCTCAACACTTCCTTTATCAATTTATAAAATATAGCTATTACCCATTATAATGTTGATGTCCTGAGTATCAACCTTCATCGTGAATAGAATGTTTGACTCGGGATCAACCACATCTATTACTTTTTCTTCCTCTAATGTCTTTTTTGCGAGCTGTTTTTGCACTTTTGCCTGTACCTTGGCTACTGTCGGTGGGGTGTCCTGAGCCAGTGGTGGTAAGTTATCCTTTATTGTGAAGTCAGGAACACTACCAACCTTATTCTTACCTTTATCACCTTTTTGGTATACCTTAGTAAAAGATCTATCAATTTTTTTTTTTCTTCTCTTCTCTCTTTTTCCACAAAGAAGATATCCCATTTGTCTATTGTCTCATCAATGATTTCCTTTATCCCACTGGCCACGAGGCTTACTTGTCGGTGACCACTTATTAAAATAGTTATGTTAGCCTCAACTATCAATTCATCTATTTCTTGTCTAGACTTAGCTAGATGAACAACCAACAATGCTTCAACCTTCAATTTCTTATCCAATTCCATGATGGACATTCTTTTTTCCTCAAGTCTTAGATATAAGTCATTGGGGAGAACATCAATGACTTCAATAAAAACTTTCTTATATATATCTAAATACAAGATTATGCTTTCTTCAATAGTGTCCTTATTTGAATCATTAAAAGAATGATAAAACTTACTCACATTGCTAAGATTACAATCGTGAGTTATTTTGTTGAGGAGCTCTTCTGGGGAAAGTGTATCAGATACCTTTGGTGTCGGTTTCTTCTATGTAATCTTCTTCTTCGAACTGCTAGGCTCTCTCACAACCTATTCTTTCTTCCTAAGTTTCCTTCTCTTCTTAGGTGACGGAGAAAGAGTGGGTGTCGGTGGAGATTTTCTCTTCTTCCTATCCATATTTTTAAATCTCATAGCTTTGTCACTATCAGACTTGGATGAGGTAACAAAAGGGGAAACATGTGTTACCAGTTGTTGGTCAAACTTTCTTTCTTTTGCAACAACACTACTCAATTGATCAAGTTTCAATAATCCCTTGGTAAAATTTTTGACAAATTTTGAAGCATATTTCAATAATTTATCCCTTTTCTTTCTTTTCTTTTGAATAGCAACATCTTTTTCTATGCTTTCAGCAGTGCCAAAGATCTTCTCAGTAGGTTTCGGTGGGGCATCTAGAAGTCTCTTAGCACAATTTCCCAGAATGTTGGTGTCCACTTCATATCCCATTTATGTTACCCAAACCGTTCTAGGTATGACAACCTCCATCCATATTTCATCTCTCTTTATAACAAAGCATATCAATTTGTCATATTTATTAACAATTTTCTGAGGGATTCTTTCCCTTTGCTTCATTCTTGCTTGAAAGTTTTTGAAGTATTCCTTTGCCTTCTTGTCTCCTTCTGAACCCATGTAGGAAATTGCTTCCTTAATCTATCTTTCAATAGTTTATATCATAGGAAAAGTCTCTATGGCCTATGTCGGGAATCTCCTTTGAGAAGTATAGCATCAAACATACAAGTAAATTCTCAAATTTGAATGTTCCCTTTTTATCACCCTTGATTTTGTCCAAGTTATCTATCAATTCATCTTTTAACCATTCACAAAGATCAATTTTTTCCTCGTTCTTTACCATTTCATAAGCACTATGAATGCATAGACTGGAAACAAAATTTAACCTATTTGTATGTACAACCTTGTAACCAGTAACTATGCTAGCATATTTAACATTGTCAATAGTTATGTCACTTACCTTGAGTGATCTGTTATCAGATGTAGTGCTGGTTAAATTCATCACATCTTCTTCTCAAGCCTTGTGCTAGTAGAGGGTAAACATGTAACAACTTTAATAGCTTCTCTGGTGATTTTGAAGACTGAGTCAAGCCATAATAATTCACTGTGAACTCTACTTAGAACATATCGAATAATTTCGTCTTCGAATTCAGGCATATGAAGGATGTCTATGAACCCTAAATCTTCCACAATCTTATGTTCAGGTTTGGTTACACCTTATCTATTTATGATGACTTCCATAAATATGTTCTTTATATCCTCAAACCCCAAATATTCAATATTACAGTGAATGTATTCCCTAGGGTCTTCTGCGAATGCGACTCCCTTCAAAATTTTTGAAAATGCTCCAATAGAGTAATCCATCTTAGCTATCTTAGGAATTATCTTAAAAACTGGCCTAGGACGTTTGATATTCTCCACAATAGTAGGATTTTTTATGAATATAGAAACAAAAGATGAAGAAGCCATGCTGCAAAATAAATACCTTTTCTTGTCGAATGCAAGTGAAAACCTTGGATGCCTTAGAAAATCTTTTTTGCTTCTCTTCTTGAATGTCGGTGCTCTACTTCTATTCTCTTCGAATACTTGAATGCTCAGTGAGATGAAATGAGAAATTTTAATGCTTTATAGCCAAAAAGTTAAATAACAACCACATTAAATGCTTCGCCGGTTTAGTGAATTTCTATTTTAACTCAACATATGTGCCATTAAAGAAGGAATATGACTTCTTAGCATCATCTGAAGATAAAATGCATGATCTTCAATTATTTGCCTTTCCCCTAAGGATTATTCCTTAGTTAGATGAAGAATTTCCTGCCGGTGCAGGATTGCTTTGTTCTGTTGGTGCAGAGCCAGATTCATCATTTCTTTGATCTATCTTCTTGACCCATTGTTTAGAGAATTCTTTCTTGATTTCATTCACCATTTCTTTTCCTTTGTTATTAGATCCTATGTTGTTTGCCGGTACATTCTTGCTTCTGCAAAATCTTGTAATATTTTCAATCTTGTTGCATGCATAACAAGTTACATTGTTTCCTTGAATAGATTTTCAATAACCTTGCCTGGTTTGAGTTCTGCATTGATTAGATAGATGTCCAAATCTACCACAAGCATAGTATTTTACATTCATTCTGCTATTATTTGAGTTATGACCATATTTATTGCATTTGGAACATTGACCGGTAGATGAGTTTGTATTTTGATTATTCCCGTATCTACATTAATTTGCTCTATGACCAAATTTGTTACAATTAAAACATTTGCCATTGAATTTATAAGCATTGGGTTGCCTTATCGGTTTGTTGTGATCATGATTATTTGCAGTTCCAAAACTTTCTCCATGTTCAAATCTAAGTCCAACTATTTCTCCATCAGGTCTTTGACTTTTCAAATCAAAATCAACTTTGTTTCAAGCATATCATTTTCATAACTAAGCCTTATAGATTCATCTGATCTTTCATAAGTCGTTTGGCTAGATCTTCCTGATTCTTGTCTTTATCTTCAATATCCTTACATAGTCTCATGGTCAAATCTTGCATCTCATTCTTCATGTTATTGTGCTCTTGTCTCAGTTTGTTTGCAACATCTCTGAGAGTTTCTTTTTCTTCATCATCTTGTTTTTGCAGTTGCTCACACAATTCTTTTCTCCTACTCTATGCGATGATCAGGTTTTCTTGAAGTGCTTTGATGAATCTTTGAGCAGATTTGAGTTCTTCTTCTAGTTTGATATTCTTTAATTTTTCTGCATCAAAATCTTCAAGAGCCACTTCCAATTGTTGTCTCAAATTTTTCATGGGTACTGGTTTCAAAATCTTCCTCAAGTTGTTAGGCTTCTGCAAATAGAGCACCAAGATTTGATACCAATTGTTAGATCATTGATTAATACCAAAGACACTGAGAGGGGGGTGAATTAGTGTCAGACTGGTAAATGAAAGTGTAGGGTCCACCCTCGACTTGACTTTTTTTTTTACTAGAGTTGACTTTTAATTCATGCATGATAGACATTATTGGGCATATGCTATTTTAGATGATTTATATGATGTTGATACTATCATTATTGATCGTGTAATTTATTAGACACTATATGCTTATTATGTGATTGACTATCGAAAGATTATATTGATCAAGTGATTTGAGGAGCATATGTGTTGATAGAGTTTACATGCCTTACTATAATCATGAATTATACTAATCATGCACTTGATGATGTTTTTATGTACTAACCATATTTAATGATTATCTATGATGAGTTGATCTTATG
Source organism: Cryptomeria japonica (assembly GCF_030272615.1). Classification (NCBI taxonomy): domain Eukaryota; kingdom Viridiplantae; phylum Streptophyta; class Pinopsida; order Cupressales; family Cupressaceae; genus Cryptomeria; species Cryptomeria japonica. The sequence continues at coordinate 96,592,949 of NC_081407.1, read as the reverse complement.
GTGTGTTTGATTGTTGTATGACTGTCTTCGGGATAGAGACAATTCCACATCACTCATTGCAAGAGGGATGTGTTGTTGTGATTCTCTAACCCTTGTCTGTTATAATATATATGCATATGTCATATCATTTATTTGTGGATGCAGGATTTGCAGGTACTAGACATCGACTCCACCTGGCTCCACAGGTCTGAGCGTGTCTTTAAATCCCAATGGTATGTGGTTCGGAGTTGGCACAATTTCCCCTCACATACTCTAGGTCTAAGTTATTCATTGTGAGTCGTCAGTGTCTTGGCGCAAGTCACCATGTCAGTTAGTAAGATGGGTTTCTTCTGTGTTGTGAGTATGTTAGTATTGGCTGGTTAATCCTTTTATGTTGAGGCTGATTGGTTATTGATGCGAGATTAAATAGTTAATAATGTCTATTTTGATTAAAAGCGATTTGATTATTTGATTATCTAATGTTTAATTTAATTTATTGGACTCTTGCCCTTTTCGGTATTTAATTATTTGATATTTGAATATTTATTTATTTTAATGATGATTTAATATTTATTTAATATTTATTGTTTAAGCTTATGTTGTGGTTTTATATTTATTTGTGATTTGACCTTTATTGGTATTTAATTATTTATTTATTTAATCGCCTATGGTTTAATATTTATTTGGTATTTAATGTTTATTTGCTTCTTTAATTCATTTATGAGCCTTTGGTTTATTTAATTTAATTCCCCATTTGATTTATTTAATTGTGGCTCATGTTTTATTTATTAGTTGACTTTTGTATTAAGTGGGTTGTATAAATACACTTTATAATAAAATGATAAAACATTCCCACCAAATTGTAAAAGCATGATTCATATGTATTTTACCTACCCTCTTTTCTTATTGGTTGAATTTGAAAAGGGAGGTAAAATCATATTATATGTTGGGGTTGGTAAAATATATTATAGATTGGAATATTTTGATTGGCCGAGATTGAGGCTAGGGTTTTGGTTATTGTTTGGCTTTTTATTTTCTTTCCATGAAGTTTTTGGGGGTTGGCTTCTTCTTTTACAAAAAAAATTCTCTCCAAGAGTTTTCTTGGGTTTTGACTTTGGATTGTTGCTAGAGTTTCTTGGTTTGGCTTTTGATTTGGATGGAGCTCTACCTCAACTCTCATCCATCACTCAGGGTGCAGGTTGGGTTCCTTGTCTTTGTTTATTTTCAAGTTTGAAATCTCTCTGTGTATGCTCCATGTCTAAAAATGTCTTCCGAGAGCTAGGGATGAAATATTTGGTTTATTATAGTTTTCAGATTTATATTTAGTGGAGAAAACTTTATATTATATGGGTGTTTGTATAGTTGTATTGGAGAAACATTTGGTCTCCTGTATGTTGTTGTTCATGGAATTGAAAAGTTTGGATTCATGGCTGCTTGTAGTGAGATCCTATATCATTGTCTGGATCATGTGATTGGTGTTTTGTTTTGATGTAGCTTTGGCCTTATCTATTGTTGGTAGAGTTTCCTGAGTATTTTAGACTCAAAGGAGGTCTCTGTGAATGAGTTTTGGGTCTCCCAGCTATGGATGTGTTTTGGAATTCCTCTCTCTATATTTTATTAAACTTTATCTTATTTATTTCTTCTTACTTGTTGGTTCTGGGCGACTCTATGTATATGTTTTTCGAAGCCTTATGTTTTCAAGTTTAATTTTTAAGCTCTGCCGAAAGTTCTGTGTTTTCCGTCTATTTTATGCAAAAATGTTGATTTTGCATATGCGTTGTCCTTTGTTGCATATGCATTGTCCCTTCATTCATTTGCATTGTACTTTTATGCATTTGCACTGTCCTTTGTTGTATATGCGTTGTCCTTTCGTTCTTATGCACTGTCCACTATGCAAAAGCGTTGTCCTTATCTGCACAGGTGCTGATCTATTTATAACAGGCACTAACCTATAATGCATAAGCTCTAACTTGTAATGCAAAAGCGCTAAACTATCTGTGTCTTGTATTTTCTCAGCTTTGGTCACTTCTGAGGTATTTTTTCGAATTCATTTTGTACCAGAGGCTTTTCTTGAGGTCAGTTGATATTTTCCAGATTGGCTTTTATCAATTTCGATGTATTTTGATGGTTTTATGTATATTTTCTCCTCTGCATCATTATGGACATTATAGACTCTCTTCCATGTGAATAGGCCATGGATGATTGAGGTGAATATCTATGTTGTTTTGGACCAGCAAGTGAGTAGGCCTTGCTATGATGTTATCTTTTATTTGATGGCAGCATTGATGGCTTGATATGCCTTTGTTTATTGCTAGCCAAGAGGCTCATTTTGTTATCTTGATGTTGTTGTAGCCTTGCATATATTGTGACAGTATGTGTGGAAGTTATTGGCTACATTGAGTATTATTTTCATGTATTTATGTTAGTAGAGCCTCTTGTGATGTGTTGTTGGGCTATGTTAGGAGGAGTGGGTTTCCATGTGATTACCAGGGTCACGAGAGATAGGCTTGCGTGAGGTTCCTTGTAAGGATGCATGAAGTCTAGGCCACCAGGGAACATTGGAGTTTTTCATGATTTGTAAACAAATGATAACATTGATAATGAATTAATTGGGATGGGAAAATTATAACTCATTTAAACAAGATAATGAATAGTTTTGAGCCTCATGGCTTGTGTCCTAGGGAGGATGTTTTAGGATAAACATGAGAAGGCTGTGAAGATGGTAAGCTAATCTCCCTTGGTCTCTCATAGGTTGAGATGGCTCCACATGTCCATTAGGCTAGTGCCTTGTGTTATTATGTTATGAGGATGGCATGTGATGACATTCCACTCCTAAATGTGTTCCCCCTTTGCGATTTAGGATTATGCTTATTGGAGCATTTATGTCTTGATGAGTTTTACGCCTCTAGGAGTTCATTCTTGTTATCTTCTGATTGGTTCTTGCTTGAGTGTTCTTGTGTTGGTTAGTCTCTTTGGTTTTAAGTGTCAGCCTAGATATAGAGTGTGTGTTGGGATCTTGTGTCATCTCCTAGCACGGGGGGTGGTTCCTTTGGTTCCACATGGTCAGGTGGTTGGTGCTTTTAAAACCATTGGGATGTTCCTACCTTTGGATTCTTCTTGCGTGGATGAGGATGCTTCTTCAGATTGTTCATGGATAATAATTGCGCAAAGAATGTAAATGATGATGTGATTTATGTAATGAAATTCTTATGTAATGGTTGTAAAAGAAATCATATTTATGAGAAATGACTATGTTGTTCTAGTTGTAGTGATAACTTTGGTTATGGTAGATGATTGTAATGATGAACCTTGAGTTGTATTGTAACATATTTATACTAAATGAAATGGATGCATGGGATGTGGATAAGTAATGTAGTTTAGAATTTAATGATGCATTTCATATTCTTGATGAGCTCTGTTAAAAGGAAATAGTATAATGTTATGATAATGGTATTAGACTTAAATGATGTCTTAAACTAATGCTTGACTAGAGGAAATGTTATGCCTTGGTAAGATGTATGAGTATGAGTAATATTGGAAGGTATCTTAGGACATGTTTATGGGTTGCGATTAATGAATTCGAAATTATAGTATCATACTTCGTAGATAGTGATCTAATGGTTAGATTGAAATATTATAACTCTTTGGATGTGATTGAATGTTCCTTATGAAGATATTGTATGGATGTTCTTATTGAATGAATCACTAATCTTATTAAAGGAAATTTCTAGTAAGTGTATGGGTAGATGGTAAAATGAATGCTTGTCTTTTAGGGAAGGATTAGAATGTATCATGTGTTATGGTTTAAGATTATGTCTCCATTTGGTGGATGCTATTAGTTGTTATGGAATTTGGATATTGTATCTTAATTGTGTTGAGATGAATTCGTGTAGTTCTTAATTTGTAATAAGATAATTGTTGGTTAATTGATGTAGTGTAAGAGATTTTATGAGGATTGAATGGGCTATGGATTAAATGGGTTGTGATTATTGCCTTATGTACTTTAAGAATCATGATGAAGTAATAAGTATGCTAGGAGCATATAACCATAAATGATTATGTGGAAGTTAATCGTAAATAGAAATTATGTTAATGCAATGTAAGGGTTAATCTTGGTATGTGAATGGTGATGCTCATAGTCAAAGGTTGGTTAATGGTAATAGGAACATTTGGACTTGGTGTATAAAATGAATCTAAGTGAAAAAGGAAATAGTTGTGCATTGAAAGATAGAATCTCATATTAAATGAAGGATTAAGTAGGTTGCATATCATGAGTGTTAGGTATTGCTATGTTGTACCTATGTGTGTATGATGATTAAGATTATGTGGTTTTGATCTAGAAGAAAGTAAATGCTTATTGCTTATGTAGGTAGATTAAGTAATGGCGTTGAGATACCCTAGGGAGTTAGTAGTAATGATTTATTGTATTCCGCTTGCGTAATTGTTTGAATAGCTTTAGTGATTTACTCTATGTTCATAATAATTAAATGTTGTTGTGTGCTCGCTTCCTTGCTTATGAGATAGTATGTGTTGTATTGTAAAAAAAATAAAAAATAAAATTAGTGTGTATTTAGCTATATGTCTCTGGGGTATTTTGGTGGGCATTACAAAAAGATTCGAACTTATTTACAATTTTGTAACTGAGATTAATGTGTCGGTAAGCAAACAATAATGCAGTAAAGAGAAACAAAGGAATGACCATCAATGCACACCATAACACAAATATTTTGGCGAGGAAACCCAGCAAGGGAAAAACCTTGTTGGGATTTGTGACCCACAATATTTACTCACTGACCATATGAATAAATATTACTTAGTAAAAAAGGGGCCTACACATGTAGGAAGGCCAACTGTCTAGAGCTCACTGCTCAACAAAATAAATGGAGTCATACTGACTACAACTTCACACTGATGTAAACACAAAAATAAACTCTTACAACTTGCATCAAAATGCTGGATGAGTTCATTGTTATGCTCTGTCTGATAATGGTTCTGCCTTTGCCAAAAACCCTAGTCGGTATGGTGTCAAATGATTCTACTTATACAAAATAATCTTCACTTTGTTATACTTCTTATTCGCTCCAAAATAAACACATCAAAATGAATACACAACTATTCGCTATCATATCCTATCTTGTCTCATATTACTGCTTACACACCCATCAAATGACCTACAAGATCTCATAAATATATGAGTCTTTTACAATACAAAATGTCGCCCATAAAATTATAATTTATATTACAATTTATTTCGCATAAAAAATACTTATCGTCAAGTCGGCGTGGAATGCCGATATAATCTTCTATCGGTGTAAACTAGATGCCAATGTGAATAAGCCTTGTTGTATTTGTCAGTAAAGTCTATTGTCGGTTGAACTTGTGTAACCTTGTTGCCATCAATGACAACATCTTCCCTTCTCATCTGAGTGCATAATGCCAATAGTAAGTGGGGTTCAAGTTCACAACCATGTAAGCATATTAATACTAAGTAGGCATATTTCACAACAATGGGCTCATAACCTTCCCTTAGCCCAAATAACCAATCACATTAGACAAGGAAACCTTGCATAATTTTATCTCTAATCCATATAGGTATTCATACCACTTTAAACTTTTGACCAAACTCCACATTCAACCACTAACAAACCCATGTTCTCTTCACAATGGCATTATGGCTCATAGGGCTACAAACACCAAGTAAGGGATTGATGGTTTAAAAGACTCCAATGAATCTAGGAGCACATTAAATCAATTAAATACAACATCTCTACACCCTTGAAAACTATCAAAAACAAGTTTTATCAAACCCCTATATGTACCCCCCTGATTGGCTTATCTCGTACTATACATTGCAATTGAAAAAATAGGGCACAACTTCTAAGGTACGATAGACCATCACAAAATAAATATAGATTCAAGTGCCCTTTGGGGGATTCTAAAACATATGTAAAATAGAGGTATAATTGTTTTGAAACACATCTCCCAAATAATGACTGTTATTCTGCTCATGAGGGTTAATTAGCCCACTTTTACAAAGCATCCATTAGGAATCTCAACCAAAGATATTATAATTTCACTTCAAGGGTTGTATTATGAATCAAGTGGACTGATTCCACCAATTTTATGGTTTGGAAGGACCGTTTTCTCCTTATTTTACAAAACCCTTATCACTGCACTATCAAATAGACAAAAACACATAGGCAGTTCACCTAGGGCATCATCTTTTTGCTAAAAATCAACACTGGTCACTCCGGGAAGCTTAATAATCTTAACATAAACTCTTTGAATCTTTAAACAACCAATTTTCAAGGATTTTTGATCATGGAAAGTGCCATGTATTCTCAACTTTGTATTCAAACCCTTGAAACCCTTACTCACAGGGCTGATCTCAGAAAAACTATCATAACTTTGTACAAAATTAATGAAATTGTCTCAAACTTGTTGAAAAAGGAAGAAAAATCACTCCTCTATCAAATAATATGGGATTCACAACATCATAAAACCATACGTGGTGGTACAATTCACTTCAACAGGATTGTTACTGGAAAAAATTGAAAGTAGCAGTCATTAAAATGACCATAACTCCCTCAAATCTTGACCAAATTTGATGCCACTAGATGTGAAAGAAAGGTGATTCAATACACATTCATGTCCAATCAATTTCAAACCACTATTAATCCATACAATCATGTGCGAAGAAAAATAGTAACAAAAACCAATTCAGATCGTAGAAAATTGGAATGCTTTGTTGATTATTTCTTCCTCAAACTTCACCAAATCCACCAAGACACCTTTTCCAATATTCAAAATGACATTATATACATTTTCCAACCTCCCAAACCAAACAAAACTGACTTTTGGGCTCCATGACCCTTCAACTTCCCAAAACTTGCAATTTGACAACTTTTTAACATGACGACTTTACAAATTTTTGACATCTTTTTACAACATTTTACATACTTTGTCAATTTGAAACCAAATGACCCTAAAAACATCATAAATGATCTTTTAAGACCTCATTACATCACAAAACGAATTTATTGTGCCTAGACCCTATCTACTTGACCCCTTAAATTAAAATTCGAACATGTTTTAGGTGCTCCCAGACTAATTATACTAATACAAATAAACATAATATATTTAAAAATATGAATATACAAAAAAATTTCATTGTAATAATTAATATTTTTAGATAATAGTTAAATTTCATAATTATAGAATTAGTATACAAATAGCTTAATTATTATCCCAAGAGGATGTCCCACATCAAATGCTAACCCTATAGAATTTTACATCAAAATTATAATATTCTTATGGTTCTAACAACTATTATCTATTTGATTAAGAATTTATTTGAAAACATATGCAATAATAATGCAGATGTGCTCATGTAATAATTTGATAATATTCTGCACCATCACATTTTATAAAGGGCATAAACAATAAAAACTTTATGTAGTAGCCTAAATATGGTAAGTGAAATAGTGTGCACAATAGTATAGAAGATGCATAAATGTGTGATGAGTACATTTTCGTTAACAAATATTTCATTATAATATAATTTTTTAATAATTTATAAATTATATAAATTTGATGAATTTCTCTATATATTATTTTTCAAACACAACAATCTTATATCTTTATAAATATAATTTTTTAATTTATAATATATAATCTATTTCTTAATATTATGTTATAATCATAAGAACTAACTACTACACAATATTTCTTAAGTTACATTATTATTTTTAATAAACTTAATCATAATATTGATCTCTTACATTTAGATTCTTTGAAAATAACAATATATATAAGATGTAAACTGTCACATTCTGCAATCATATACAAATTAGTCTATTCTTTTTAGGTTTAAAAGCTCATCTCTAGAAGTTGGGAGTATGGCCAAGCCAAAAAAACAATTTTTTTTAAGGTTTAAAGGCTCATTTCTAGAAGTCAGGATTATGGCCCAGCCAAAAAATTATTCTTGCAAGCAGCTTAGTTTAGTAGTGACATAAAAGAGCACATACCAACCTATAACTTGGACAAGAAAACAATGACAGCCATCACTTTGGAAAAAATAAAAATCAGTGCCATTACTTTGAATAAATAATTCAGGTGAAGGCCCTCGGATTCTAATCCTTAACAGCAAGTAACTATCGTACATATTGCTTTCACTTTTCATTTAATTGAGAATAAAGTCAGGCTTGCCTTCACGAAATGAAGCCCACATTTCGTCCCATCATATGAATACACCAAATATTTAAAAACTTTTAACTGTAGTTTTTAATCTTAACGAGGCATCATATATTTGATTAGGAAGTCTTTACAGTATTACTCTGTACATAAATGTAAAGTAAATCAAATATGTAACGGAATACTATAGGCTGCATTCCATATTGAATTTAAGGTAAGATTGAAACAGCCATTATACACATTACCAGTTAAATGCAAAGAATGACTACTTTTGATAAATCGCATGAGTATATTGCTTTTTACTGTTAAGTTCGCTTCTCAATTTAAGGAAAGAATAAAGTTCAGTCACACTTTGCCTTTAAATAAATGTGTAGATCCCATTTCACTATGCTAACTTTAACTTTAGGAATTCTCTTTTCTTCTTCCTAAATAAATTTGTCTACTAAGTTTTAAGTATATATAATGTATGAAATGTACTAATTAATGAGGACTTAATGAGATACAAGCGGCGTCCTTCAGATTAAATTTAAAGGCCGTGTAACGCACCTCACAGTGTAAATATATTGTATATAAACTGTATATTAGATGGCACGTATATACTATAAAAGGAGAGATTCCTGAAGAAATTCAACCAAGCTATTTCGAGGCCCACTCATTTGCTTTATTTAATGTGGTACCTATTTAACGTCTCCTTAAGAAAATAATTGTATTCAAAGTTAAAGAGGCCAGCAATTTGGTGCAGCACTTAATCAGAATAATATTTATATACCTGTATTGAGTCACTGGAATGCATATATTCCCATCTGCTGCATTGCTCTTTTAAATATCTCATTGTTGTGGTCTGTTTGTGTTGAGTTTAGGAGCACGGTGGGATTACAAATGGATTACAGTCTGGATGACTGGAAGATGCTTCTTGCAGCATGTGCGCTTCTAATGTGCATGATTTGGGACACTGCACTGGACATAGCCAAGGATTACGTAAGAGTTCCTAAGTGGATCACAAGCAATATTTTTGTTTTAAATGCTCTCACAATTCTAATTCTGGGAAATATTGATATTGAGAAAGGGAATGTTTTAAGCCCGTCCGATAAAAACTACTTGGATGTGCTGGTTCATAACCAATTGAGGATGGATGTTGCGAGACTTACATTGTGTGTTTTTGTGGGATGTATTCTTCCTGGGATGGCAATGGAGGGCGCCGAAGGGAGATGGAGCAGCTTAGCCGCCTTGTTTGTAAGTTTGTCATTTCATATTGGTACAGAGATTTATGCATTGCACAATGCTAATAACTCTATATTGGAAAGGGAAGCGGTTCCGTGGTTCGTGTCATCGGATGTGATTCTCTCTCTCGCAGTTTCATCTCTCCTCTTTTTGTTAGGGGAAATCATGTTGACTTGTAAGCTGGGACGCCATGTAGACTTTTTTGAAATTTATGAAAGTATTATCTGAAGATGTGGAAAATAAAGGCCTTGGGTGGGAGACATTAAGAAGAAAGGTGATGAAGTCGTGGTTTGCAGTTCGTGCATGGAAATCGATCTACTTTTTTATTAACTCAGTATTAAGTCCAGGTGCCGGAATGATTGATTGTGACAATTTGTGTTGTCGTCATGACTGATAAAGTGGGATGTTGTTCATCCCTTCTTCTTCAGCTAATTTGACATTTTATCTTCAGTGCGCTTTCATTTTAGTGGGATGGATCCTCATGCTATGCAATGGTTTAAGGCGACGCTTTATTGTGGAAATATGGCCAACAAAGAAACTTTCTTACTCATACCGTTTGTGTTCCTGGTGCCGGCTTTCATAGTAATGAAGCCGTTATGCTTTTTTCTGGGTTTTAGGATGGCATCCTTTCCTAATAATAAGAAATTTACGCTGAGAGGTATTTTAATTTTCGTTTCCTACCTTGTACTGCTCCTTCCTTTATGTCTCCTGATTTTAGCAGTCAGTTTACTGTGGTTCTTTTGCTTCGTCTGTTGGTATTTCTCGGTTCTGATTTTCGACAGCCAGCTTGTTCAGCATCTGTGCAAAATTGACGAGAAGGCTGTTTTAAGAAATGATGAGTATTTGAGATACGAGTCAATGCTGGAGGACTTGAAAATCTTCAGCAATGAGGAGCTACAGATTTTCTGGAAAGTCAATAAAAAATCATTTGATAGAATAAAGCGTAGCCTGGATGGAGTTAATAAAAGTGAAGAAATCTGCACAAAATTGCTTTCAATAGTGAGAAATGTTAGATTGGCTGAAAATGAACGTTTTCGGCTACATGATCGTAAGAAGAATTTCTGGATAAGAGCATTATCAAAAATATTTGAAGCTATAGCTAAAGCTACCATAGGTGTGTATATGGAAGATGCGATTGAAGCATACAGGGAGACACGGGATGTGCTGAATTTTGTGGACTGTCGAGAAAATGTGGTTCTTGACGGGCTGGCTTAAACATCACACATTAAGCTTTGACTTGTGTGCTGGCTCATGTGGGCCCACTTAAAATTTTCATTGCCGTTAGTTTCCTCTTCCCTTTACTTACAACATGTGCATCTGTCAGGGTTTGTCAGGGACTGTCAGACTTGGGAAAAACAATTTCTCACATTAAAACAAAATCTTATCTTTCATCCTTGTTTAATTTTCTCACCTCATATTCTCTTTTAGATAGAATTTTAAATTTTGTCTCTATGTCAAGTTACATAAATAAAACTAGCAATTGCACTTGTGGTGTGCAATGAGTACGCTGAAAAGGTTTCGAAGGTTAATTAGGAAAAAAAAGGATTTATGGTTTGTATACATGTGTGTAGTACATGAGGTCAATTAGTAGGCCCTTTAGAAAATGATGGTGTGTGCAAGAAAGGTTTCAATGGAGATCAAATGATAGCTTCAAATCAACTATGGATCCCTCTCTCTCCCTCTCCTGCTTCCTTTATATCTCAAGCTTCCTCTATATCTCTCTATCTTTATCTCTCCATATAACTTTCCCCACACCTCCATCTATTTTTATCGCTCCCCCATTCTCTATCTCTATACATTTATCTCTTCCATTTCTATCTACTCCTCTCTCTTCCATCTCAATCTTTATCTTCTTAGCCCATCTCTCTATTACTCTTCCCAACTCTATTTCTCCCTCTATCTCTATTGCAAACATAACATGAGCTTGATTATCATTTCAATAATCTTTGGATCCTTGTAAGTGGATTCATAGTTGATTCAAAGCTATCATTTCTCCATTGAAACCTTTCTTGCACAAACAACATCATTTGCTAAAGGGCCTACTAATTGACCTTATGTACTACACATGTATACAAAACATAGATCATTGTTTTCCCTAATTAACATATATATACAAGTTAGCATATTAAGAGGCATATTCTTTAGTGTCTATATAGATGATTATATACAAGCAGAAAAGGGAACTTAATTATCTAGCAACTATATAATTTGTTTGTCATTTTTATCATACATCCAAATCAAGAAAAATCAATTCTACCATTCAAATTTTGTCAAATATTGATATCATTGTTTCACGATTCTCCAAGTCTTTCTTTATAGAGTTTTTGTTTGGAACCAAAATTATGTGTCATTGAAATGAGGAGGTTCCCTTCAAATATCAACTACTCAATCAAAGAAATACCAAGGCTTAAAATAAACTTTTAATTTTAACTATTAAAGGCTTTGTCTTGTAAAGTTGGTTTGCAAAGTCTCAGTTTAGAAAGGTGGAGAATTTTTAAGGGAAGTAGACCATCTTGGCTTATAAAGGATTCACATTAGAAGGACACTTTTCTAAACTCAACTAAGATGGACACACCACAATAACAATAGATGCTTCATCAAAGAAAATCAAAAGCACCATAAGCAAGAGGCAATTATGAAACACTAGATTTTAAGATTGAATTTTCAAATGATACAATGTCTACAATTCAAAATTAGTCTATGAGACTCAAGTCTATGATTTGAGATAAGAATTATCAAGAGTACCCAAGACAAGGAAATTATTGCCTTAACAAAAGAAAAGAATTGAAAAGTATTACTACAACCATATATGACTGATTCATTCACTAAATTGCAATAAATTATATCACCATACATAGATGTGTCAAAGAACTTGTCAACTTGGGGAAAAGAGAGAATACATCTCGACTCTCAACTATTAGTAAATCTCTTGCTCCTAAATGACTATCAAAGATGCAATTTTATAGAATGATTTCACTAGTAGAGACACTAGGGGAATAGAGAGAATACATCTCCAACTTGATTCTCAACTATTAGTAAATCTTTTGTTCCTAAATGATTATCAAATATGCAATTTTAGGGAATGATTTCATTAGTAGTGACTATACAATGACTATCAATACCATTAATTTTTTATTTCATTCTAGAATAATTATATTTTTATTTGTTAAATGAAGGCGTTGATTTTGTGGATTTACATATATGCATTTTCAGTTGGGGTTGTAAGAAGTCATGGAGGTGTAAACTAACTCAAAATAGCATCATTTTGATATCTCTCAAAAGTTCAAGTCCTCTATCACAACTACTAATATAGTAGAAGTGGTCGCATTGAAGTGTTTGTCTTTCCATCTTTAATGCATCTGGATTACTTAGTTAAAAATTATATAGTTGAAAGTGTGGATTCTATATGGATGCTTTTCTTACTTTTTAATTTTTTTTCCTTTTCTTAATTTTTTAAAATTTTAATAGGAAATATGAAATTTGAAAGAAAACACAAAGGATATTTGTTAGGTTCTTTTGATCTTGTCTTCTCTTAGTTATTACCTCTTCACTAATTTTTTTATCATATTTTTATATACTATAGTTATCATAAATTTCTAAGTAATCTTCAATAGAAAGTAAAAATTTGGAGTGAAAATAAAACCACTACTTCAATTATATAGGAGATATTAAAAAACAATATTACCATAAAAAAATAATCTCCTTTTTAAGAAATTAATTATTAAAAATCAAAGATAATAAATTTAAAAATAAGAAATAATAAAAAAAAAATATGTAGCACTTCAACTTTCAAATCTTAAATTATAACTACTACTACTTTAAAAGAAGATTCATAATTTGAATGTTTGTAACAAATTTGTATTAAATTTTATAAATTATTTTGACTAGAATTGAATTATTGATTGAGATAAACGATTCTTATAATATTTTTTTTTATAAATGAAAATTTGACCAAAAATATATTATCTGAACACCTATATAAAAACTTAAATTTCTTTTAAATAATAAATTATTTTATATACAATATTTTAAATTGTGATTATATATAATTTTATATTAGGAAACAGTGATTGCAATATTTTGCTATATATGATAAAGTAGGATTGCCATATAATGGAAGTTAAATGCTTTTGAACATAGTAGTTACCTGGTGTGAAGGCATTAAAAAGGAGTTAAGTCCAAAGCACGAAGTGGAGAGACTACAGTAACATGACATTTTGAATAAAGTGAAAAAAAGAAATTTGAGTAAAGTCAAATTATATAATAACTTTTTAAGTATGAGATCACATCTTAAAATAATAAAGTGTGTTGCCACGTCTTATATACATGGCATGCCTTCCAAGTATCATCTGCATGTATTCCAGGTATCATTGTTGCCTTATCATTTGTTAGCCTTTGTCTGATGGAAAGAAAGACATAAGAAAAAAGGTTGTGTTCAGAGAGTAATTTAGTTTGCAAAAGAAAGACAATCGAGTCTTCTTGTTTTATTTTGTAGAGACAATTTCCATACTATGCATTATCATGATCTAGTGAATTTTAGAACATAAAAGACCTTCGGATACTCTTCTTTACTTATTAGTTCCTACCCGCAGGAAACTATAGCGAAGGATTCAAAATTAAACGGTGATTAAACTATATTGCAGCAACCAATTAGAATTCAGTATTTTCTGAAATTTGTTTTCTATACAGTAGTTCCTCTTGTGAAGCTGCATATATTTTAAGGCAACTATTACTTTAAAACATTTTGGCACAATATTATTGGGTTGTGTTTGCAGTTGCAGGATGTCAGGCAAGCTTTATATGCTCCCGATGCGAGAGAATGCACATCTCTCAAGGGCCTGCTCTGGGCTTTGTAAAGAGCCTGCTCTGGGCTTTGTAGGACTGTAGACATTTCAAGGTGATGAGGTTGTAGATAACAAACACATGAGGTTGTAGGTCAAATGGACAGTTGGCATCAAGGGTTTTATATTTGATGCATGCAAAGAGAGGTGGACTGTGTTGGATTTTATTCTCTCCCACTATTCATTACTCTTCCCTCATATTTTTGGTTGTAGTAGCGATAGGGTTAAGTGGCAGTGAAGCTCCAGGCCACCACCCAAGGCAATGATGTACAAGCTCATGGATCTCTCTCTTACCATGCTCATTCTAAACGACAATAATTTAAATGATGCCACGAATTAATACTTGTCGAGTGAGGAAGGAGCACCTGTCATCTGAAGCTCAACAGGAAATCGCAAGCTAGGCCCCTCTAGCTACCTTATGTTTTTGTTATGTCTCTCGAACGGTTTTTTGTTTACTCCATTATAATCTATGTTAATAGGGCAACAAGCTTCTTCCATTTAGACTTTAATCTCTTTTTTTTAAGGGTTTTATCAGACTTTCATATGGAGTGTTTGGTTGTATTCCCTCTTTTCTAAAAGAAGGAACTGGATGCCCTTTTTGGACTCTGCTAAAACTATTGCTCTGTAAATTCTATATATTCCTAATATAATCTGGCTTTGCCTTTACCGATCAAAAAAATACTTGTAAGTAATTTCTTCGTGTTTAAATAGGGGAATGTTTTTGCATTGGTTTTGTATGTCCTCAAAATAAGAAAGGCAGTTGCAGGGCCCTTGAAAACAGAGTTTCCGGCTGTAACTTGGAACACATGGCCATCAAATTGTTGACCAACTAACCTAGATGCAAGAAATCTTCCCATAATTACATAGGAAATTCAATTAAATTCTGTAATCTCGATAATATCACATTCTCATTTTTCGACAGTATTGGCTAAAGATCTGCAGGTTGTATAAATAATGAGCATATTTAAAGGATTATCTTCATATCTTAGATGTGTCATAGGATCTAAGAATTTATTTTGCAGGAAGATTCACAACACAAGCCTAAAAACACTCATGGCAACACTGTAAGTATAACCAATCCATTCTATTTTATTCTGCTTAGTGCTCGCGCAAACATTCATATTCTCAATTTTAGCTTAAATTTATGTTTTATCAACAGTAAGCATTAGTTTCATTGGATTGCAGAGATGTAATTCCTTGAGTTGTCAATTCTAAATCAAAGCCCCCTACATTGTTTGATGGAAGCACAAGATAAAGCTGGCATGGCAAGCAATTTTTGGTTGATTTGTGGGTTTGATAAATAAGATTTCAATACATGGGGTTTCCTTAAAATGTGAAGAGGCAATGTAAGTTATTTTGTTAAAATTTGTAAAGAATTCTTAAATTTAGGAACGAATAGCAAGGATTTATATTGATGCCTTTGCCCGGGGAAAATAAAATCCTATATCCCACAACAAGTTCTTTGCCAGTCTCAAATGGTGGTTAATTCTGTAGTTTCTCAAGGTATCAAGACCATTGGGGTTTTTTCCTCAACACGCTTCAAGGTTTCAATGGGAAAATTCCAAGCCTCCTGCTAAGGAGCTAATGATTTTCTACAAGGGCGAAATGAAAGTCTTCCTCGATGTTTCTCCTGAAAGAGTAAGCAATTTTTCATGTTTGAACCAATATTGTCCATAGGCGAAACAGAGGGTTTAAAAACCATTAAAACATGTCAAATTCTCAATCTTCTAACCAATAGTTTGTTTCTTCAACAAGCAGAAAGTATAATGAAGCTAGCTTGGGAAATGGATGTAGTCAAATGAGGTTTCATCCTCTTCCACCACTGCTTCAAATTCCCTACCTTTACCCACATGATTAAGAAAAAATGTTACAAATCCTGAAGAATTTTCGGCCAGAGCAAATCAAACCCTATTTCATGCCAGTAAGTTCTAAAATTAGATTTGTAATATTTACACTGTGGAAGAAAATAGGATTTGTAATATTTACACTAGAAGAAACTTAGATTTGAAATATTTACACGAAAACAATTTCTGTGTACAGTATTAACGAAAAACTTTGTTTTGTATAACTTCCGATTGCAAAAAAATTATCTCTGCAATGTTTTCTTGATGATGATGTTGAAAGCAGAGCCCTTAGAAAATTGTAATGATTATTCTATGTGGAATCAAACATTTTTCCACTTGAATTATTTGAATTATTTGATTATAACAAGGAAATAGAAAGGAATTTATTTTTCCTTGGCATAGATTGCAAACTTTTTCTATTTAATATAGATACTACATGACAAACTTGATTAACTACTAGTGTCGACTTATTTCATAACTCTATTTACCTATTGTTTCATTGTCTAAAGACTAGATACAAAACCTTTTGCAGATGAATGACAGGTCATACACCATGCCTATATGTTGAAAAACATGGAAAAACGGAGCATGTACGGGAATTAGAAACAAAGCTAGTATACAAAGGCCATAGGAAGAGATAAATTTGATTTTTTTGCTGACTAAAAAATATTTTAAAATCCACTTGTTTTAGCACAAACCAATGTTTTCTGTCACTTCATTTATGTTTTGCCAAAGCCTAATCTGAGTGACATCTCACGCAATTATTGTTCTCATTTCTTATGCAGGTATTTATCTTCAAATCAATTCGTTGGAGAGATACCTCCAACATTAGTCAAGCTACAGAATTTGAAAGAATTGTAAGTACCCATGTTCTTTGACATATATTTCTTCATTACAGAGAAATTACATAGGCTAAAAGATGTTAACTATATAATAGAAATGCTTTAAGCACATTCATATACATTTACGTTTCACGGTGGATACAATTTTGCATCTAGCAATGGTTTCACAGGTGAAATACCAAATTTTATTGGGAAGTTAATCAAGCTTGAATAATTGTGAGATTACTTGCATCTTCTGAGAATTTGAAGCTTATGCTGAGATTTTCTCCCAATTCTTTTTCTCATCAGGACAGTAAGACCAAATGAAACAACATAGGAATATGCACGTTAGATCTATTTTAAATTCTGCACCATCTACTTTTGGAGATTAATAAATTGTGTTTTTTGCAGGATACTTCAAGGAACTTCTTTGAAGGGACCAATTCCTTCATCTATTAATAATTTAATTAAAATGAAATATTTGTAAGAATTATTCTGCTTTCATACCTTGAATATGTAAAATGGATTCTAAGATGGACTGAAATCTGCTACGACAATAAATAGTATCTCTTTCTATACTCTCTTATTCTTTTTGAATTTATTTCCTGTTTGCTTAAACATCTACAGGTTGGTCACTGTGTAGTTCTTGCATCTCTCAATACATTCATGTTAATTAGTAATGTCTATTCAATCATATTTACACTTCAAACATTCACGGGAGGATAAGCAATATAGCTGAAGGTAGTTCAAATTTGGACTTTAAAAAAGTCTCATAAATCTGAGGGAAATGTAAGGGAAATAACGTTCTTAAAGTATCATTTTCTTTTGAAGCATACAACCTTTTTTAAGTCTATATCCTTTGAATTTTTATAACTCTTATTATAACTGGGCTTGTTGCAGAGTTCTAAGAAACAACATCACTGCAAAGATTCCAGACATAAGTGAATTGACAAAATTGGAAGCTCTGTAAGTTAAATTTGCAAGCTTTGAGGTCACATGTATCAGAAATGTACAGTACACTAAATATTTTTAGTAGATTCAATAATTTTAAACATCTATCTATGGAAGAAGTTCTTGTTTTTCTTTAAAAATATTTTATTTCGTCACTAGAATTTTTTTTCTTTTGAAATCTCCCCTTTGCTAATTTAGATAAGAACTATTTTACAAACAAAACGTATAGACAATGCATGTGAACAGTTTGACAAAATGCCTCAAAGAGATGTCACCTCATGGAATGCTATGATTGCAGGATATTCACAAAATGGATTTGTTGAAAAGGCTTAAGAAAATGCAATTGGTAGGTGTAATGTTTAGGTCAGCTTAACCTACTGAGACTGAATCCTAATCCTGATGTTAATTTAATATAGAAAATAGAGAATCGAAGGACAAGATGTCAAAAGCATACTTATCAAGCAAGCTACAATCTCATTAAATTACAAACCTTGTCTCTGTCAAGGCAATATGCCACAACATGATTGTGATCTTTTCATTTCAGTTCTGTTTTCTATAACCAATTTGTTCTATTATGGCATTTTTAATTAACTTGAAGATTTTCTAATTGATCAAAATATTTTGAACATTTATTAGAAAATCTGAAATATCCTAATTGCCCACTATCATCCCTATTCTGCTTGAGCACTAACTACAGCCAGTGCAAACCTCATTAATGTGAGGATTTGAGGGCAATCTATTTGCTACGTGTATCAACCAACAATTATATTTTATCATGCTTTGGTCTTGTCTGGCAAGGTAATATATATGTTTTAAAGTTCCATTGAGTAAGGATTTTTCTAGGTGTCAGTTAAAAGAACTTCATTGAGGGTTGTACAAGACAAACTCCAATTTATCAGAATTCGATTCTCAAGGCTTCATAAATTCTTGACATCAATTTTAGTTCTACCATTCTAAGCCCTTATATGAATGATTTCATCCCTCATGATCAAAATTGAGTTGAAATTCAGAAACTTCACTGGTCGTTATAGGTTTTTTCCACTATATTTAAAGGGAAAGCATTCACAATGCAACATTGGTGTGTGTTTTGTTAGCGTGTCATTTATAGTTGGCAGTGCATTTTCCACAGATTTTGAGAAATTATAAAATCTCAGATTAGTCTGTAGAAACTAGAATGCAATTTTATAATTTTCATGGAGGTATATCAGCTAAGATTTTGAAAGTCCTGGCCATGCAACAGTGATATCCTATTCCAGAGCCCCTAGTTTGCATAAGCAGAGACTACACGGGAGATTACCAAGTAATCACCTTTTTTTTAGGCATTATCCCAAATAGTTCACATGCCTTATTTATGCTCCCATATTTTGCATAGATATGGCAATTGCAACTACAACATTTGACAAAAATCTCATTTCCATTACATTGTGATGTATATCCATACCCTGTTCTACTTGAATGATACTGAGAGGTTGCCTCCTTGTTCTCTACTTTACCATCTAAAATTTTCCCTTTATTTTCTTGGTTTGATTTTTCTTCCGTGACAACCTCTGCCTTCTGTTGGCATTTTTGTGGTTTATGCTATGATTGTCATTGATGGACACACTTGTATTGAGATCCCCTTTATATGTATGAGCTTATGCTCAACCGGTATTTGTTCCAACTGGTATGTTGTATACTAGTCTCTAGACTAGTGGTGATTTTGCAGAATGTGTTTCCCGGTCTAAAGCGGCATGTCGACTCCAAGCGGTTCGCAGATCACAAGCGGTACGAGGGAGCAAAGCGGCACAACACATTCTTACCAGTATTCATTTTTGTCAAACCGGCAACCGCTATTTTGTATGAACCGGTAATACTCTGTGATGAGTTACCAACCGGCATTTTGTGATGAGTTACCAATCCACCGATTGTTTGATGGTGCCGACACATTGACGGTGATTCTTGTGTCGTGTTACTGAGTATGTCTAGATTCATTGAACCTAGGAAATTGTAATGTAATCCTATTCGACCGACATGAAATCAGATTCCTTTAAAAGGACATCATGTCTAGGGTTTTCGAGTTATTGTTGCTATTGCTGAAAGGGTTAATGTCGAGCTAGGGTTTAAGGTGGAAGTTGAGAACGATCTTATCTAAGAAGATCAAGTTGTAATTGTGTGAGAGAGAGAGAGGACTGAAGTAATGCTGGAATGCATTAGCTGTGAGCAATACTGGATCTAACAAGTAGTTTGTGCTATTAGATAGATCAAACACTTGTTGATTACTCACATCTTTGACAAGTCTATAGCCCTTAACCGGGTAGGCCTCAAAGCCTTTGTAAAATCCTCTAACAAGGTGGTTCACACATGTGAATCTAAAATCCTCTAACAAAGTAGTCTTTAATCAGACTTATCTCCTAACAAAGATTGAGATTCCTAACAGGATCTGTTCTGGTGAAGAACATTGTAAGACCTTAACCGGTCTGGTTTCTATTCTGCAGATAGTGACTTGTGAGTTCCATCTCACCGTGGTTTTTCCCAATTGGGTTTCCATGTCAAATATCTTATGTTATGGTTGTATTGCTTTTGTGGGTGAATGCTTTATTCGCATTTTGGTTTGCATGTGTGGTAACCGGTTTTACTATTAGACTGCTTTACCGGTTTATCTTTAGACTGTGTAAGTGTTTTAGTGCAGAGATTTTTGGCATACTAATTCACCTCCCCCTCTTAGTATTCATCAATTGGTATCAGAGACTACCTTTCTATAAGTTTAACCACTTGGAAAGAGATATGGGGGAATACACCTTGAGGGAACTTACTCAACGGCTCACTAAGTCTGAGCAAGCCTATGATGATCTTATGGTCAAATACAAGGCATCTCAAGCAAAAAGGAGAGAACATGCAGAGAGGCTGATGGAACTATTTGAAAGCAGTTCTGAAGATGAAGCTAACATGGAAGCCATGATTGCTGAAGTGAATAAGCTGAATGATTCAAACTCCAATCTGAGAAAGGAGTTGGAAGGACTGACTATTCAGTTTAGTCAAGAGCTTGAGACCCGGAGAAAAGCTGAAGATTTGGTAAAGGATAGAGATCATGAGATCTCCAAGTTGAAACATGAGATTAGTGCACTGACTGCTCACCTTCATGAGAGAAGAATGGAAAAAGAAGACATGCAAGGAGAACTGAACATTGCCATCTCAGAAAATGCAAGTCTAATGGAGACAAACACTACTATTTCCAAAGAACTCTTTGAGTCAAAGGAAATACTTGCTAAGTTTGGCAAAAGCACTGTCAAGCTAGAGCAAAAGCTTGAGTCATCTAGATTGGCAAAGAATACCAATGGTCTTGGTTTCTCTAGACATGAGGAAGGAGAATCCACAGGAACAAATGCTGAAGCATCAAAGAAGCAATCGACACTTAAAAGAAAAGGTAAGCAAAAATTCAAACCTATTTGCTTTAACTATCTTAAAGAAGGACACACTGCCAATGTATGTAGGAGAAAAGCCTACAATAATTTTCCTTATTTTATCAACAATGTACCTAGATCAAATAAGTTCAATGGTCATTGTTATGCATGCAACAAGTTTGGGCATAGAGCATTTGAATGCAGGTCTATAATGGATAACATTGGAAGATATCCTCAGAGGACTCAAGGAACAGGTCCTGAACCTTTTATGAACCGGAACAACAATCGGTTTAATATCTTCAATCATTAGTTAAGAAGCGGTGGTCATCAAGCGGCAACCGGATGGAGAGAAAGTTGTATGATCTATCATGGTCATGGTCACACTGCTACAACATGTAGAAGGAAGAATGAAAGCATGTACAATGGACCTTGGAGAGCACCTGTACTTGTTTGCTATCACTGCAACAAACCGGGTCACATTGCAAGATTCTGCAGAAGTAGAAAAAATATATCTGATGATATACTGGTTACTCAGGAAGGAGAAATCAATGTTGAAAAAGTTCAAGGGGACATGAAGAAAACATGGAGGAAGAAATCAACAATGTCGGAAGAGGAACCGGTTTCTGCACCTAGTGCGGAAATATCAGAATTGGCAAACTAAGCCTCAAAGGCTTAGGGGAAGCAAATGGCGAAATGCTTTCGAACCCCCGGTTAACACCAGTAAAAGACCTTAACCGGTATGCTATACCTGTCGCTTGGTAGAAGACTGGAAACGGTAAAAAGGCAAATTAGGGTTTACGCCCTAATAGAGGAGCATTAATGATGGTAGGTGAGAGACATGTATAAATGCATTTTTCAAATCATTTCTCACTATCTGTTTTCGAGCGAAGAAAAGTTTTCAAGTGTAGGGCGAAGAAAAGGCGGTTTGAGCTTAGATTTCAAGAAATTGGATAACCTTGAAAGAGATTCAAATCTAGTTTGCAAGCAATAGTGGAAAACTCAAAGCAGTGATTTGGTATCCGACGGAGAGTGAAGTGAAGCAGAATCAGGAAGCCCTAAATTCGCATTTGAAAAGTATTTTTCATGTTCTTGAAATACTCTTCAATGGCTTCCACATCTCATACCAGTTCAAGTACATCAATTGAGTCGGAAAGTTTTATTCAGAGGAAGTCAAAATATAATGCTTTGTCACAAGTCCCGGCTGGAGTCATAGTCGAAGAAGGAATTTTCGATTATATTGATTGCAAAATAGAAGACCTAGGGTCTTTAGCCATTCATACTCAGTTAGGTCTATTTTGCGGAAAGGACAAAAGGATCAAACCGGAGTTCAGTATCTTGGAGAAGAAGAAACTCCATAATGCAACATATTTTCTGGAAGACTTCACAGAGGATCACATCAGGATCATCTTGAGCAAATTCCATGGTGACAAGATGTACCTGGAGATGATGCATTGTATCACACTTGAGGCAATTCATGCAGTCACCAGTTCCAGCAACACAGGGGAAGTACCAGCCCTAAGAGTGGTAAGCAAAACGGAAATGACCAAGCTCACCGGTTCAACAAGTGATTCATGGGGTATGACAGTTAATCCTATCAAGGATGATCTAGTGAAATATGCCTGCATGGTGATAGGCTACAGAACATTCTCAGCCAGCAGGATTAATTTTGTATCTACTGCAGTGGTAAATGTTGCTTATTGGATGATTAAAGAGGATAAATCATTTGACATATGCACCGGTATGCAGAGGCAACTCCTGTTAAATCTAAAAGAAATCAAAAAGGACAATTCACGGAGGTTTAAGTTTGGACAACTACTGGTAGGGTTGTTTTTCTATTTCCAAGGCTACTTTCTTGGTGTAGGAGATGTCCAGTGGTCTCCTAACCAACTTGTAACCAAGCAGATAAAGGAAAGCGTGCAAGCCATTAGAACCGGCTACCCTGAGGTACTGAACAAATATTTTGATGAGTTCAGAAGAAAGATGAGTCAGAGGGTAAGAATCTCAAGAGACATTGTGAAGAAATATGAAGATGACATCTGTTTCACCATTCAAGTGGACAAATGCTTAATGGAGGCTGTTGAGCCTAGAATAGAGGAAGTGGAGCCAATGGGCTATGAGGTTATGTATGACATGCTGGAAGGGTACGCCTCAACCCTTATTGCCTCACCTCTTGATCCAAAGGCTAAGAGGACCGGAACCTACTTGGAGAGGATTGCACCGGTTGAAGAACCATCAGAGAAGAAGGGAAAAGAACCGGTAGCTAAGAAAGCTAAGGCAGTGCCTGTAGCATCGACATCGGCTACAACTGCAACTCCAAGAGTGACCAAGCGGTCACCGACAAAGAAGAAACTGGAGGTAACACTGGCAAAAGTCTTCGAAAGGAAGAGGAAGACTAAGGCAAATGAACCGGACTCCGAAGAAATCGAGTCTGATGAACAGCCAAAGAAGGCTATACAGACCAAGAAGATGAAGAAGAATGAACCGACAACATCTGCACTGGTAAATATAGATATCTCCTCTTTCAAACCTTTGACACATTGTCAAAGAACAGTAAAGAATATTAGGAGAAAGTTACTTCATGATTTAATAGATTATTATGATGAATTCAATAGTGAGGAAAAAGATGAAGTACTACAGGAAATCATTCTTTATTTATGTAAAAATGACCGGTCACCGTCAGAGATTAAATCTCAGACACCGGATTCATTATTTAAAGCATTGGATAACAAATGGCACATTGCCATTGAAAAGGAATAGGAGATTAGGGAGAAATTTTTTGCACAGTACTTCCCCAAACTCTCAAATTCAGAATTGTTTGATGTATTGGATCAAAATAAATGTCTCTTCTTCACAAGGAGAAGAAGACTTTGGTTGTTGGAGGGGAGAGTTGATGATGTAGAAAAAGATACACATCAGCACATGGCCCATGCTATCAGTTCTCACAAAGCATGAATGGCCAACCTCCAAGCGGAAAAGGAACTGGTTATTTCCAAACCGGATGAGGTTTTTGATGAGGAAGGAAACCTAGTGGAAGAACCAATTGACACCATAGATGTCGATGCCCTAGATGTACAAGATGTCACTCAAGACATACCTTCTGAGGGAACTGAACAGGGGCATTAGGCCGATCAGGGTGGTGAACAAGCTGTGGACACACAACAAGCGGCAAAAGAACAGGAAGAGAAAAGGAAGAAGGATGAAGATGAGAAATAGAAGGAAGGGGAAGAGAAGAAGAAAAAGGAAGAGGAATAGAAGAAGAAGAGGGAAGAAGAAGAAAAGGAAGAGCAGAAGAGGAGAGCAGAGGAGAAGAAAAAGGTAGAGGAAGACAAGGAAGAAGAGAAGAGAAGAGAAGTGGAAAAGAAGAAAACTGAAGAAGCCAAGGAACGAGAAGCGGCAAAAAGCTCTCAGGTGGAGACTCCAAAGGCAACCAGAAGTCAACCCTCACCGGTTGATCTCTCTAGTCCTATCGATCTCCAATCTGCAAGTGAGTCGGAGCTTATGTAGAGCATCAAGGTTGCTCAAGAGCTCCTTGATATCATTCACAGGAAAAAGGAACAGGACATCATTCAGGTAGCTGTAGACACACTTACTGGTTTAATCCCCGGTACTAATCTTCCTGACACTGATTCATCACTAGCACAACTCAAACTTCTATGTACTGTAGTGGATGATCAGGTGGAGAGTCTAGAAGAAGCAGCAGAGGCCAATGTAAAGAAAGAGCACCAAAAGTCTCTTAATGTTGCTCTAGTGAAGAAATTAAATGAGCTTAGGACTGAACTGCCAAAGGATCAAAAGGATATAAGGAGTGCCTTGGATGAGGGAAACTTGCTACTCAGCAAAATTTGTCAACCTCATCTGTTCTATGATGATGTGCTAGCCAAGAAGCAACATCTTTAAACGGACTTACAGTCCTACTTGAGCACATTCAAGACTCCTTACGACTCCTTTGTAGCATATGGGCAAATCGTTCACTAGTTCCAGATCCAGTCATCCAAGATGGAGCAAGAGATCAACACAAGGTCTAGGGATTTGCAGGAGCTTCAATTGGTATTACTTCCACGACTGAAAATTCTCCAGAAATGCTATCTGAACCTGGATGTCCTGACAGTCACACAAGAACTGAGCACAATAGATGCCATGGAGGAACAGGTATCACAAATGCAGACAGAGAAGGAAGTGACGACCTCCCTACTTGAGTCCTGGTCTCTTTCCATGAAACAATTTTTGTAGGACTATAAAGCGGTTTTTGACAAGTATTATTCATTATTGTCATAAACTCTTTTATATATATATGGAAACAGGTTTTTCAGCGGTACTTTGTCATTGTTGGCAAAGGGGGAGAAGTAAAGTATATGGTTTTAAATTTCAAAATTTTGGTATATCAGAGGGAGAAGTATCTGTTTTGAAATTTTGATATATGTTGTGATATATGCTATATGCTCTGATGATTATGCTCTGAATGCAAAATTGCTATACACTCTGTTGATTAAGGGATAGTGTATATGCTTAGGGGGAGAAATTTTGCTAATGACTAGTTTTTCTGTTGTAAAACACTTAGATGTCCAAATTTTATTTTCCTAAGTGTTGCCATCAATGCCAAAGGGGGAGATTGTTGGCATTTTTGTGGTTTATGTTGTGATTGTCATTGATGGACACACACTTGTATTGAGATCCCCTTTATATGTATGAGCTTATGCTCAACCGGTATTTGTTCCAACCAGTATGTTGTATACTAGTCTCTAGACTAGTGGTGATTTTGCAGAATGTGTTTCCCAGTTTGAAGCGGCATGTCGACTCCAAGCGGTTCGCAGATCACAAGCGGTATGAGGGAGAAAAGTGGCACAACACATTCTTACTAGTCTTCATTTTTGTCAAACCGGCAACTGGTATTTTGTATGAACCGGTAATACTCTGTGATGAGTTACCAACTGACATTTTGTGATGAGTTACCAATCCACTGATTGTTTGACGGTGCCGACACATTGATGGTGATTCTTGTGTCATGTTACTAAGTATGTCTAGATTCATTGAACCTAGGAAATTGTAATTTAATCCTATTGGACTGACATGAAATCAGATTCCTTTAAAAGGACATCATGTCTAGGGTTTTCGAGTTGTTGTTGCTATTGCTAAAAGGGTTAATGTTGAGCTAGGGTTTAAGGTGGAAGTTGAGAACGATCTTATCTGAGAAGATCAAGTTGTAATTGTGAGAGAGAGAGAGAGAAGACTGAAGGAATGCTGGAATGCATTAGCTGTGAGCAATATTGGATCTAACCAAGCAGTTTGTGCTATTAGATAGATCAAACACTTGTTGATTACTCACATCTTTGACAAGTCTGTAGCCCTTAACCATGTAGGCCTCAAAGCCTTTTTTAAAATCCTCTAACAAGGTGGTTCACACATGTGAATCTAAAATCCTATAACAAGGTAGTCTTTAATTAGACTTATCTCCTAACAGAGATTGAGATTCCTAACAGGATCTGTTCTAGTAAAGAACATTGTAAGACCTTAACCGGTCTAGTTTCTATTCTGCAGATAGTGACTTGTGAGTTCCATCTCACTGTGGTTTTTCCCAGTTGGGTTTCCACGTCAAATATCTTGTGTTATGGTTGTATTCCTTTTGTGGGTGAATGCTTTATTCGCATTTTGGTTTGCATGTGTGGTAACCAATTTGACTGTTAGACTGCTTTACCGGTTTATCTTTAGACTGTGTAAGTGTTTTAGTGCAGAGATTTTTGGCATACTAATTCACCCCCCCTCTTAGTATTCATACCCTTCAACTAAACAAAATTAACCAAATACAAATAATGTCTCTCCCAAACACTATAACCCCACCAAATTCCAACATTGTTGTACACAGATATTATTCAGCTCCTATGCTAAATTGAGTCTTTATATACTGAGAATAAATGTTGAATCCCATATGCTAAATTGAGTCTTTATGTACTGTGAATAAATGTTAAGCCATATCATGAAGCCGAAGCTCGAAATATAAATCCTTTGTAGATCTTTCATACACTGCTACTCAATCAACATAGACAAGGAAAAAACACTTTATCAATTCTAAACTTTCTTAATGCTACTTTATTGTTTTTGTCTACAGTCATTTCTCTCCAACATGCTTTTAGTAATCTTGTTTTCTTATATTACCAGGTATGTAATCAAAGTATATTTTCCCTGTCATGCTTATCATTGTTAACTATCTAGTTGTCATAATTTTGGTAAAGTCCTCATATTGTTAATTTTGCAGGTTTTGGATGCTAACCTGACTCAGAAAAGGATAAGGACATACTAAACATTAGCAACTCTTATTTGTGTTCTACCATGAATTTGGGGCTCTTACCACTGTACTAGTTTTGTCACTAAGATGTACAACATAGTTCATTGTAAAACAATTTTCAGAACAAGAACTTTCATTTTAAATTCCATGAAAATGTGTTAATAATCTAAACAAATTGATTAGATGCATATTCAATGTTTTGTTTTGTTAAAATGCGCATTGTCTAGAATGTGTATGGTTTAACCTTGTGCGACATAACCTTTTTCTTTCCTTACCATTGTGAAATGGAATTATTATTAACATAGTAGCCAACAACCAAATTTCATCTGTGCTTAAATGTGGTTTTCTAACTATTATTAAATAGCATTAATATTTGATCTTTGGCATATCGAATTGCTTATCAAATTGAATCCAAACATCTAGTTTCAGGATTGTTAGGATATGGAGATATCACCATCTTAATAGCGAGTAATTAGAATATCTTATTCACTGAATCAAACAAGTCCATGTCCTATGTGTAATCTATTGTGATACCTCATTTCAGACAAAAATTTAATCGAATGTTTCCCCTAGTATTCAATTTCATCCTCCTCTTCATACATATTTCAATAATAAAAGAAATAATATATTTGCAATGGAAAATTATTAGCAAAAGGGAGAGATTTGGGTGCTAGGAATTATAGTACATGTCACATTTTGATTATTTGCAAAAACTTGCCCTTAACAATGTGGATATTGCAACACGTTTCATTCATTCTCATGGATTTTAAAGATGCAAAAATTTCACTGTTTCCTTGCTGAAATGACTCTGTTGGCTATTGATTATTTGGATCATTTAATAGCCTGCACAAACATAGAGTAATAAAAGAGGATATAGAGTAATAAAAGAGGGATTGGCAAATGCAGCTAATGCTTTCTCTAAAGAGACTGTCATACCTTCCTTGCTGCTCCTATTACAAACTTGCGTACTGTCATATATTTTCGTTCTTCATTCTTCAAGATATTCATTCTCTTGCAGCTAACCATGTCCCTTTTCTGAAGCCACTAATTATGATCTATCCATGGCTATTGGTTTGCATTATTTTTGCATGGTGACCTTACATTTTTGTAGTCATGTAATTGCAAATGACATTTAACCTATCATAGTTGTTTTTGTATTAACTTAACAAAGACGCAACTATCACTATTTATTATTTTAAAGGATTGTCAGAGAATGATTTTTCTTCTTCTCGTCATTCTTGTAACTACCGATTCACCACACCAAACACCCAAATTTCCTACCTGCCATTTCTTGCCAAGAACTACGCTGCTTGCAGCTCTTATTCATTTAGTCCTTCATCAAAATGTTGCATTCTCTATAAATTTCATGCATTTGACCATATATAAGGATCCAAATCATCTCCAAAGAATCATTTGTATCTCTTCTTACACCCTTAACTCTTTTAAGCAAATGCAGTTGTCGTGAGAAATTCTAGATTTCATAACCTGTGCTAAAATAGAGGCTTTGGAAGAGCTTATCGATATACATCAAACTACAGTTGAAAATGGATATTTTATCTGATGTAGTAGTTGCAAGTTCTTTGGTATACATGTATGCAATATGTAGAAGTATTAATAAAGTGCACAAAAATTCCATAACCTTTCCCAGCATTCCCCTTGCTTGAGATTTTTCCAAGAGGACTTATATCAAAGGATAATAGTAGAGTATTGTTATAGTTGCAACCTCACCAGTAGACACATGCAAATATGGAAGCTTAGTCAGGCACATGAACTGTTTGACAGAATGCCTCTAAAGATTGCAATCATTGCAAGAGTTGCACAAAATCGATTTAAGAAACTTTCGAGCAAATGAATTGATGGGCGTAAGCCAAATTCCGCATACTCTACCAGTTTAAAACTTTTATTTAAACTTTTAGTGAACCAAGTATAAGGAGAGGCATTTTTTAATAGTTACAGGCTCTCCACTGTTTTCATATAAAATATTGTACACAAAAATTTCACATACGTCACTTGTTTTGTTGGATTTTAAAGGTAGAATAAAATATCTTACCACATAAAATAAAATAGAAAAAGTAAATCGACGGTTCTAAATACTGCAATGGTATTGCATGCTCCTGTGTAATTATGGACCTTTGATTTCGAAAATCAGTCGGTTCTTTTCAAATAAGTAACACCTTCGGCGTAATGAAGATTGCAATGATTGCAAAAGTCGCACAAAATGGAATTAAGAAACTTCCGACCAAATGAATTGATGGGCGTAAGCCAAATTCCGCATACTCTACCAGTTTAAAAATTTTAGTGAACAAAGTATAAGGAGAGGCATTTTTTAATAGTTACAGGCTCTCCACTTTTCTGACATAAAATATTGTACCCAAAAATTTCACATACGTCACTTGTTTTGTTGGATTTTAAAGGTAGAATAAAATATCTTACCACATAAAATAAAATAGAAAAAGTAAATCGACGATTCTAAATGCTACAATGGTCTTGCACGCTCCTATGTAATTATGGACCTTTGATTTCGAAAATCAGCCGGTTCTTTTCAAATAAGTAACGCCTTTGGCATAATGAAGATTGCAATGATTGCAAGAGTCGCACAAAATGGAATTAAGAAACTTCCGAGCAAATGAATTGATGGGCGTAAACCAAATTCCGGATACTCTATGAGTTTAAAAATTTTATTTAAACTTTTAGTGAACAAAGTATAAGGAGAGGCATTTTTTAATAGTTATGGGCTCTCCACTTTTCTGACATAAAATATTGTACCCAAAAATTTCACATACATCACTTGCTTTGTTGGATTTTAAAGGTAGAATAAAATATCTTACCACATAAAATAAAATAGAAAAAGTAAATCGACGGTTCTAAATGTTGCAATGGTCTTGAACACTCCTGTGTAATTATGGACCTTTGATCTCAAAAATCAGCCAGTTCTTTTCAAATAAGTAACGCCTTCGGCATAATGAAGATTGCAATGATTGCAAGAGTCACACAAAATGGAATTAAGAAACTTCTGAGCAAATGAATTGACGGGCGTAAGCCAAATTCCGCATACTCTACCAGTTTAAAACTTTTATTTAAACTTTTAGTGAACAAAGTATAAGGAGAGGCATTTTTTAATAGTTACAGGCTCTCCACTTTTCTGACATAAAATATTGTACCCAAATATTTCACATACGTCACTTATTTTGTTGGATTTTAAAGGTAGAATAAAATATCTTACCACATAAAATAAAATAGAAAAAGTAAATCGAAGGTTCTAAATGCTGCAATGGTCTTGCACGCTCCTGTGTAATTATGGACCTTTGATTTCGAAAATCAGCCGGTTCTTTTCAAAGAAGTAATGCCTTCGGCATAATGAAGATTGCAATGATTGAAAGAGTCACACAAAATGGAATTAATAAAATTCTGAGCAAATGAATTGATGGGTGTAAGCCAAATTCCGCATACTCTACCAGTTTAAAACTTTTAGTGAACAAAGTATAAGGAGAGGCATTTTTTAATAGTTACAGGCTCTCCACTTTTCTGACATAAAATATTGTACCCAAAAATTTCACATACGTCACTTGTTTTGTTGGATTTTAAAGGTAGAATAAAATATCTTACCACATAAAATAAAATAGAAAAAGTAAATCGACGGTTCTAAATGTTGCAATGGTCTTGCATGCTCCTATGTAATTGTGGACCTTTGATTTTAAAAATCAGCTGGTTCTTTTCAAAAAAGTAATGCCTTCAACGTAATGAAGATTGCAATGATTGCAAGAGTCACACAAAATGGAATTAAGAAACTTCCGAGAAAATGAATTGACAGGCGTAAGCCAAATTCCGCATACTCTACTAGTTTAAAACTTTTATTTAACCTTTTAGTGAACAAAGTATAAGGAGAGGCATTTTTCAATAGTTATAGGCTCTCCACTTTTCTGACATAAAATATTGTACCCAAAAATTTTACATACGTCACTTGTTTTGTTGGATTTTAAAGGCAGAATAAAATATCTTACCACATAAAATAAAATAGAAAAAGTAAATCGACGGTTCTAAATGCTGCAATGGTCTTGCACGCTCCTGTGTAATTATGGACCTTTGATTTAAAAAATCAGCCAGTTCTTTTCAAATAAGTAACATCTTCGGCATAAAAATCTATTATTTAAAAAACCGAAACTTGGAAAGTCAATTAATTATATTTCGTTTGTTGCGAGACATCTTGCCTTGTCATTTCAAATGAAAAGTTAAACTAATCACTTGTAGTCATTTAAAGTTTGCGTTAGTATGAATTACTGCCTACACAAATTACTTCTTAAAGTTGCCCAATGAATGTGACTTTAGATGGCCCTAATAATTTTTTTTTACTTTCTAAAGCAGGGCTATGTTTCACTTATCAAGCTAATTTAATCTCATTTTATATTTAGTAGATATATATTTTATAAAGTTTATTTTAAACAGTAAAAATGAGTTTGAATGTAATATTTGTTGGATTTTGCCAAGATCAAGAGCTCAATGAAATGTACAAAATAGAGACACAATATAAGACAAGAATAAACTGTATTCTCATAAATAGGAATGATCAACAATAATCAACTGGATTCACTAGTTACATACAATGAATAGAGGCCTGCTTATATAGGCAAGGCCATATGGATGTATGAGCACACAAATATGACATGTGTCTCAATGAGAAACAAGGGTAGGTAGGAAATAGGTGTGGGTAGGTAGGAGAAATAATATAATAGTCCACATGAGGTGGATCACCCACCGAAGGTGGAATTATCACTCCACTATAAGTGGATATGATAGTGTAATAACAAAATCAACACCATAAAAGGTGGAATTTCTCCTACACACACTATCCCAATGTGGCACAAACACCCAAGTGTCTCATATCCAAACTACTATGAAATGCATTATCCTAAGTAAACTTAAGTAAGTGTAATAATATCCATGATGAATAATTATTTACACCAACACCCTCCCTTAAGTGCAACTTAGGGGAATGCACTTAAGTCTACAATGCAACTAAGCAATGCAAGATGGGTCTCGGCTACGAGGCCATGTTAGGTACCCATGTACAAATGCAAATGCATGCAAACCAATGCAATGAAATCTCTCACAAAGTGGGGAAAGAGAGAAAAACCCAATGGGAAAAAACCCTCCCCCAAAAGAGAGATGAAAAACATACTAGAGAACTCTCATAGAAGAATGTGAGGAACAAAACCCCATGTGAGGAAAAAGTCCCCCCCATATGAGAGAAGAAGAGAAGCCAAACTATGACCCCCCCTCAATGGAGAATCTGCAGCAATGGAAGAAGCTCGATGTATGAAGAAACTGCTCCACGAACGTCGAACAACATTCCTCCCCTTAGGAAGAAACAAAACCAAAGGTGTATCCATGAAGTCTCCCCAATCATGAAGGGAAGATGTATGAAGAAAACTCATGATGAAAGGAATCACTGAAAACTGCTCAAGTGTCCCCATGTCGATGCTGAAAGATACCCCCTCCAAAGGTGGTAAACTGTGCCACACTGTTGAAAAAGGCACTCCAAGATCTAGTGGAGATGGATGTAGAACATGTTCCAAAGATTCACATGTCTCCTCAAAAAATAAAGAGACCTCCTCCAACTGGTGTACATAAGTATCCACAATCATGTCAACCTCGAAAGAATGATCATGTAGAGAATGAACAAGAGGGTCAGAGTGTGCCCTCGCAACAATCGAAGAAGGATCACCTTCATCAAAGAGAAGATGTATGTCATCAATGATGTCTCCCAAATCTGCAATGTAGGGTTCCACAAACAAACCTGCAATGTCTGTCAAGTAATCATCCCATGAATCTGAATCACATGAAGGCAAAACTGAATCACATGAAGGCAAAACTGTCGCACTATCCGCATCATCAGGTGTAATAGGTGATGTGATATCAATATGAGAAGATGAAATACAAGATTCAAGAATGGGGTCACATGTGAGAATCCCCATGTTCAAGTGTCCAAAGTTCTCCTCAAAATCTAAACCATCACAAGAAGTGTGATCATAATGTGTAGAATCATCAAATGTGAAATCATCATCATCAACAAAATCTGAAAAGGAGTATAACCGAGATGCATGATCAACCACCCCAGTCGCAATGATAGCTCTAGTCTCCATGTCTCTAATGAAAACTGAGTCAGGTGTGAACTCCACAACTCTCTTAGTTGCGCCATGTGTGATTTGATAGATAGAAAGGAGATTGTTTGTCAAGTGGGGTACACACAACACATCATTGAAGGAGTTATCCCCAATGTCAATAGATCCTTTCCCAATCACATCCATGTATGTATGATTGCCCATCAAAATCTGTGGCATGGTGCAAGGCTCAAATGTAGAGAACATAGACTGTGAAGATGCCATATGATGAGAAGCCCCTAAATCTAGAAGCCATCTCTCTGAATCATGACTGATAGTAGCACATAGAGCTTTTCCTTTTCTTGTTCCAAAAGAGTGAGTCTTTCCACTTGTAGAAGCCATGAACGCTTGCCATTTTCCTTTTGAATGTGAGGAAGTTGAAGTTGATGAATCATCCTTCTTGTAGACTTTAGGCAAATCAATGTTATGCTTTTTGATGATATGTGTGAGCTCATCAATCTTCTTAGAATGGCAACGATGCTCCTCATGACCAATCTTTTTACAACAAGCACAAGTAGGTCTCTCCCTCTTTGGTGAATTATCTCTCTTGGAAGAGGATGAATCTCTTTGTTGTGGAGAAGATGGTTTTTTTTCCTTAGGCTTTGATTGCCATTTCTTCTTGTTTGAGTTGTCCTTTCCTTGATTTCCTTTGTTCCCTTGATTTGCCACTAATGCTTGAGACTTAGAAGCCTTAAGAATGCCCATGCTTATCAACTTAGTTTGTTCCATCATCAACATTTCATTGAAAGCATCAAATGTAGGCATTTTGTAGCTTGAACCCATTGTCATCCTATGGGTTTGGAAAATAGAAACAAATGTTGCATATTCTTGTGGAAGCTTCCCTATCAAGTTGAATATCAATTGAGTATCCTTCTTATCAATGCCACAATCTTTGAGTTGTGCCCTCAACTCATTTGCCTTAGTGACATAATCTTGTATAGTATCAAAGTTCTTGGGATCTAACATGGTGAGATCACTATCAATTTGATATCCCCTAATCTCATCAACTTGACCATACAAGTCTTGAAACTTTTTCCAAGCATCTTTGATTAGAGTACATTTCTCAATATGAAAAATGAGATCCTTTGATACATACTTTCTTAAGGTACCAATTGCCATGATATTTTTAGTGAGCCAATCTAAGTGACCAACTAGATCAGCCTTAGGATCAGCTGGAGCAACAATAGTTCCATCAATGTAATGAGTCAGTCCTTTTTCCATAAGTTTACTCCTTGCATCAATTTTCCAAGTAGCATAGTTATGTGGAGTTAAGAGAGGAAACTTAGAAGAACCCATATTAGCAAAAAGGAAGGAGCACAAAAGCACAAGAGACACCCCCCCAAATTCACTCAATCAATGTACCCCCCCTAAAGTGATGATTTTGACACTTTATACTTAGTGCGATTACAATGAGCCACTTGCAAAACAAGGCAAAGTGGATTTATGATGCAAATTTTACAACTTCTCAAATGAGATACAAGAGACTTCAATCAATAGTGCAATGAATCTAACTGAGATTCAAGCAAAT
Organism: Cryptomeria japonica; assembly: GCF_030272615.1. NCBI lineage: Eukaryota > Viridiplantae > Streptophyta > Pinopsida > Cupressales > Cupressaceae > Cryptomeria > Cryptomeria japonica. The sequence continues at coordinate 96,557,753 of NC_081407.1, read as the reverse complement.
ATACAAGTACCAAGAGAGCCAAAAATGGCCAAAATCTGAAGGTACAATTTCTACTTACAATGGCATCAATATGATAGCATCATGTGAAAGTAGACAAAAAAATACGCACTTTCAAAAAAAATGGCACCTGAAAAGGAGGTCGTATGACCCCAAACGAAGCCTTTGAAGTTGCAAAAACTGGGATTACTAAGGTACAGTCAACAAAAATTGCATTTTCTAAAAAATTCGTATATCAAAATGAAAACATTTCTTCACCACTGCAGAGAGCATGAAATTCTAGCCCATTTCAAAAAAAATTGCACCCAAAAAGGAGCAAAAATGAGCAAGTTATGGCCATTTGAAGTTGAACTCCAAAATCAAAAAGCTCAATGAGAGGGGGGTCCAAAATTTTCAAACCCTGCTGATGTGGCGCTGATGTCAGCAATTCACTGGATTAAATTTGATGGCCGTATGACCGTCGCAAAAACTTCGCCTATGTGCTGACTAGACATCCGTACTGTACGGACAGATGACGTGGTCAAGTGACTATGTCGTCTGTACTGTATGGGTTTGTTGACTGGATGAGCCACGTGGCATATGACTGTGCGTACAGATGACCTGCGGGTCTCTGTACGGATTGCTGACATGTCGGGTGACTCGGATGCCGTACGGACGATTTTATCCGCGGGCCAGTGGCCGACTGCCACGTGGCGAGTGCGGGTCCTCTGGTTTGGGTGACGCAGGTGCCGGAGAGGAGGAGCGGCGAGAGGAGCCGCTGGTGGCGCAGTGCCGAGGGCCGCGGCGGCGGAGAGAGATAGTCTTCCGGTGCAGCGGCGGTGACAGAGGCCGGAGCGCCGCTGGGTGGAGCAGGGAGGACGCGCGGAATGAGGGACCTGCGGGAGGCGGCGGGAGGCGACGTGCGGAGCCAGGAGCAGAAGCCGAGGGAGATGTCGTGTGGAATGAATAGTGCAGGAGCGGCAGCTGGTTGCGGCAAGAGGCGGCAGAGCGGGAAACTTTGGGAGGAGCCGGAGGACTTGGGTGTCGGCGATGGTGCCGGGATCTGGGCCGACGCTGGGTACGAGCTCTACGGAACGGTTGCGATAGGTGCTGCAGACCTGAAATCTGCAGGTACGGGGGTCACGGGGGGGGGGGTCTGCGGACCCCCGAAAAAGCCCTCTTTTTTTTATTTTTTTTTATTTTTCTCCTTTTTTTTTTTTGATGATTATTTCAATTTTTTTTTTTTATTTTTCGAAAATTTTCAGAGAGAAAAAAAATTTATTTTATTTTATTTTTCGAAAATTATATAAAAAAATTGAAAATCCGTACGATACAAGCAAAATTGGAGAAAAAAATTTTCTCACCAAAATAGGCCGAATTTATAACCAAAATTCATGGAAACGGCCTTCTGGACGCAATGGCGGGGTCGGATCTGGTCTAGGACGCCTCCAAAAGATGTTGCTCCTCAGATCTGCCTCTTGATGTCGCAATAATGCCTCTTCAAGACGAATCAATGAAGCCCCAATGGCTCTGATACCATGTTGGATTTTGCCAAGATCAAGAGCTCAATGAAATGTACAAAATAGAGACACAATATAGGACAAGAATAAACTATATTCTCATAAATAGGAATGATCAACAATAATCAACTGGATTCACTAGTTACATACAATGAATAGAGGCCTGCTTATATAGGCAAAGCCATATGGATGTATGAGCACACAAATATGACATGTGTCTCAATGAGAAACAAGGGTAGGTAGGAAATAGGTGTGGGTAGGTAGGAGAAATAATATAATAGTCCACATGAGGTGGATCACCCACCGAAGGTGGAATTATCACTCCACTATAAGTGGATATGATAGTGTAATAACAAGATCAACACCATAAAAGGTGGAATTTCTCTTACACACACTATCCCAATGTGGCACAAACACCCAAGTGTGTCATATCCAAACTACTATGAAATGCATTATCCTAAGTAAACTTAAGTAAGTGTAATAATATCCATGATGAATAATTATTTACACCAACAATATTTAATTGACATATATTTTATAAAAATAAAAAAATACATTATATTATCAAGTATAATTCATTTTAATTTATTGTTTTTATAAATTAATTATATTAAATTTTTATTATAAAATTTCAATTGTTATGATTATTTGTTCTTTTTTTTTATAGAAGAAATGTGAATTAAATATTATACACGTGCCTTTTTACCATTTGAAATAATATAATTTTGTTTATATATGTACAAATTAACATAATTGAAATAAAATTTATAAGAAATTATAAAATAAAATTAACAATATTTTTTTTAATTAATGGTCCAAGGGTTTGAATCTTGGTGGTGGATTTACCAATATCTGATAAACAAAATTGATAATATTTAATATCTTTTTTATTTAAAAATAATAATATAAATGATAATAAATAAGCTGATATTTATTATTATCTACATTAATCACAGTAAAAATAATTATAAGAATTAAAATTTTATAATAAAAATAATTAATATGATTAATTTTTTAAAAATAAATAAAAATAATTGCAATTAATAATACAATATAATATTAATATGTTCTTTTATTTTTATAAAATATATGTTAATTAAATATTACATAATTGCTTATTTTTACTGTTTTAAATAATATAATTTTTTTATATACATATATAAAACATAATTTATATACATAAATGACATACTTTATTGTTTAAAAAATTGTAATTTTTTATATATGTATAAATTACTGTATGTAATTGACATTCAAATTTAAAACCCTTTTTACGTGAAAGAGGATATGAACTTGTTTTCCTTTAAAAATCTGGCAAATGGAAACAACTAAATAAAGAACAATTGAAATTGTAAATGCGGCCCACATGGTACAAAACAGACTAAATCAAAACTTAATGTGTATTGTTTAAGACTCGCCGTTGTTGACCCCTCAACATAATTGGGACAATGAATCTCATAAGTTTCTTGAAGGGCATTCTTTATGAAATAGACATTATTGACTCATCTCTTGGAAAAAAGCAAGACAGAGTACACCTGGTGCTTACATCAGAAGAGCGGAAGAGAGTAGACAAGTTGGTTAAAGACCTTAACGAATTGGGTGCAGACATGTTCACCAGTCCCTCCTTGATCAGACTTGATGAATGCTCTTTTGACAACGTGAAGGAGTTGCATAAAATGCCACGCAAGTTGGTGGGCCGTGTCATTGTTTCCTGTCTATTAGAAGCTCCAGATGTGCTAGTAAAACACACAAGGAAGTGGGCAGAGAATTTGGATGAAGCGAAGATTGAAAGAAGCATTGAACTTGCTGAAAAGGTGAGCGCACTCTTGGAAAGGCTGGTCCAAGATATAAACATTCGTTCGGAAGAGGGTGATGAAAGCGGAGCATACTCGACTGCATCGGAGGGTGATGATATAGAGTCTGCTGTTGGGGCCTGGTGAGTGACTATGTTATTTTTTTTTAAGTGGGGATGTAAATGTTTAAGGTGTTTTTAATGTTTAAAACTCAATTGCTATTTTTAATTTCCAACTCCCAGTCATAGGTCACTGTATGCTCAGTATACATAGATGCCTACAGATAGCCATATTAAATGCCTGTAACTTTATTTGGTGCTCTATTTAACCATGTCTTCAATGCATGATGTTCACAACTTGATAAAGTTTTTTGTACTTGGCAATCATTTATCATATTGGCATTTGGTACAAGCATTTGAATTAAATATTTTTGGTGTAATTTAATTTCTTCAAATTATATTATAAATGAATTATGTTCAATTTAATTTAATTTCAATTAAAAGACTTAGATACTAGCTTTTTTGCACATGGAAATTTTGATGGGAATATATTATAGGACGTGTATTATATTTATTATATTGCTATAAACAATAGTTTTATAAAAAAATCTAGTTAAATATTATTAAGAAATAATTTCTAGATAGTTTTCATAGTAATTTAGAAAGACTTCATTGTTAACTAAATTGAAATGATAAATTTGTTAATTAATCTTTTAAAATTTTAAGATTCGTACAAGAATAGTTAACTGATTAGATCTTACATATTTTAAGTTAGATTTTAAAACAAATATATATTGAAATGAAGATAGGTTTATATAGACACTATTATAATAGAAAATAATTTTTTCCCAAGTTTAATTTAGGCTAATAAAATAAAATGTTTTTTATTAAGGTACAAGCAGGGAAAGGGCCCTGACCCGTACAGACATAAGAAAGGTTTTGAAAGGACCTTGAACCTTAGAACAAAGAGGAAGGCAACAACCCACCAAGGAAGAATAACAATCAAACAAGGGTTTTCAAAGGAGCCATAAACCTTCAAGGGTTTTCAAAAGGACCCCAACCTTTACTCTAGAAGCAAACTAACTGGAGAGACAAGAGCGGACTGCACCAGACCACCCATCAACTAAACCTCAACCAACACAATCACCCAGGTACAAAAAAGGGGGATTTATCTTGGTTCCCCGAACCATAACAAAGGGTCTAGAAATGGTACCTCGAGCCATCCAATAGCAACTAAACCAACAACAATACATCCCCTCAACAGTCAAACTTCTCTCCACCTCAATAGGAGAGGAGCCCATAAAATGTTTATTAATTAACATTATAAAGTTTAATCTTCTTTTCCTATGCCTCCCCCCCTAGGATAGATTGGAGTAAGATATGACATCTGAAAGGATGGCCAAAAGTCAATTTTTTTGCTTGGTTATTTATGCATAGAGGCATTCTTACTTATAAGAATCTAGGACGCGGAGGGGTTATAGGCCCATCTAGATGTGTTTTATGCAACTCTCAAGAAAAAACTTCTAATCATTTGATGTTTGATTGTTCCTTTACTTGCAAGATCCGGGAATGATGATATTTAGCTTTTAAGGTAAGGAATATTGGTGTTATGAATAGAAACAAGTTTTCGTATAAATGGAAAGGCAAGCGATTTACCTCCAAAGCCTTAAGCACAAGATGACTATTTGGTTTAAATTTCATTTGGTGGCAAATCTGGCTTTAGCGTATTAGTATAATTTCTGGTGAGACCTCTAGTTGTGCAGATGTTGTTTGGCATACCATCTAAAGCAAGATTACAAAGATTGTTATGGCTCATGTTGATCCTAAATCTATTGAGGAGGTTAGAAAGAGTGATTTTCCTAATGCTACCTATAAGAATTGGGGACACAAAACATGAACTTTGCTTCCTTTGGGGTGGGTGAAAATCAACACGGATGGTGCTGCCAAAGGCATTCCTGGCAATGCGGGCATTGGTTTTGTTTGCAAGAATCACAATGGTTCTATTGTTTAGAGAAAATCTGGAGACTTCTTCTCTTCTATTTCTTTCTTTATCTTCCTCATTTTTTGAGGGTGCGCTATACTATGTTTCCTTGAGATAGTAATTTTTGTACAGGGTAGCTCTGTTAGGGTTTAGTGGTTCTTAGAAATTCAAACATTAATGATGTAATCTTATGTTTGATAGAGAACAACAATTCAATTTTTAGCTTGTGAAGATACATGTTACGTTGTTAATGTCTCCTTTATTTAATGTGGTATTCTTTTAACCAAAATAATCAAGGATTATCGAGGATTTCTATGGTTTTTATTGCACATTTGTTGTGAAGAATGTTCAAGTGATGGCTTCAATCTAAGAGATGGATTAAATTTTACTTTTAGTTGAATGTTTGGAGTATTGTTATTATGTTAAAGATTTTAAAAGAATATTAACAATATTATTATTAGTAGATTTCCACAATCCATTAATCTATATGTGTAAGAGCTTCTAGATTTGATTGTGTGAACTTTTTGGCATCAACGTTTTGGATCACAATCTGTGATCCATCATCAAAGAGTGTAATCCAAAATGTTGATGCAAAAAAGTTCACACAATCAAATCCAAATGCTCTTACACATTAACAATGTTTCTCATAGTTGATTTCATTACTGTTAGGTAGTAGTGTTTTTGTAACCATTGAATTTGTGTTTATGTTGATTATCAGGAGGAATTACTTCATCATCACTCTATAATGAATAAGGCACTAGCCTAGTTGGTGTCTTTGTGCAAACCCTCTTTGGAAATATCTCAAATCTTAATCAAAATCATTTTTATTTTCTATTTATAGTTTAGGTTTTAGTTTTATGTTTCACTTGTTGTCAGTGTTAAATGGGAAACAAAGGATATACTGTTTAGTATTTTGGTCACACAAAACCTTGTAATTTGTGTGAAGTTTCATTTATTGTAGCATTACTATTTATTGTTCTAAATTGTCTGAAAATGATGTGAATTAAGGTAGACACGCCCATGTTTAGAAGAGCCTAAAATGTAGGGGATTTCAACCTTTGTTTGGATCAAATTTATTGGAGAAATCTAGCATTAAACTTGAGCATAAGACTTGGCATACCTTTAGGATTTAGTGAACTATTTATTTGGGAACCAACATGTTTAACACACTTGTGTTGCAATTTCATGCTTACAAGGAAAGTTTAGATTCCCACCAAAGGATAATTTTTTGAGATTTCACGGTTTGATGTAGTTTTGCGTAAAATTTCAAACTCTTAGGGAGCTATAGAACTTCCAAAAAGTTGTGTAAGACATGATTTTAGAGCTTGCATGCAATTTTATGAAAATACACAAATTCAAGGAAAATTTGAACCCCTAACCTATATTCTTTTTAGAACTTTTCCTTTTAATGTTTTTTCTAATTTTTTAATCCCAAATTCTAAAGCCACAAAGTATTTGATGCATGCATTTTTGTATAGTTGTCCAGGATTGAAATTGTATTTTTTACTTATCAAACATGACTCAACAAACTTAGGCAATATTCAGTAAGAGTATTTTATGAATACATGGAAGATTTGAAACTTTTAAGGATAGTCAAAATTTTAGGACAGCAATGTTACAATAGATTTGGTGTATTTTCCACGCCTTTTTTCTTTTACTTTATGTTTAAATTGGTGATATTATAATTCATTTTTAGTCACACTAGTGGATAAGGTAAATGTAATTATAAAGTTGCAATAGAAGCTAATTAATATAGTAATGGGATATGGAAGTAATGATGCATTTAATATAGTTTCAAATAACATGGGATAGCCATGGACATACCACTTCCTATTGTGGCCATGGAAACATTTGATATATCTCTAATGTCTATTGATATCATAAAAGATGCTAAATTGGTAAAAATAGGGTGAAAGTTTCCAAAACAATATACTTAAATGCTACAATCTCTTTAATTAAAAAGGGCAATATATTTATTCTTATTTTCATCAAATATGATTTATTCTTATTTTTATTTTATTGAAATGAAAAAAATGAAGTTTTGGTAGGTTATCTTTTGTCATTCATTTAGAAAATTATTTATTAGATATAGTTTAGTTATAAAAAATTATTAGTTAATTTATTTTTATCAATGCTTAAATATATATTTGAGATTTTGAATTTTATATGTGATTGTAAATTTAAAAATGTGGTTTTGAATTTGGTGTTTTTATTTTATTTTATATATCTAACAACTTTGTAGAGTATCAAATTGGCTACTTGCCACTCTCTCTCTCTCTCTCTCTTCCCTCTTTGACCCATTTCTAAATAATTTTCTAGATTCTATCAAGCTACCATTGAATCTCTCTTATAAATTGAACTCTCCTGGTACTCTCCATTGCTAAGAAATCTTTGAGCTCTTATTAACATTGAAGTTCATCTTAAAGCTCTCAAGCACTTTTGGCCATATTCATAGAACTTTGTAGCAATTTTGCAACAAATAATTTCTATTATTTCCCTCAAATATTTTTGATGTGTTCATCTAAAGAAGGTATTCAAAATTTCAAGATTTTGTCAATATCTTTCCCTCTCTTTCTTGTAGATATCATTTTTGTTTTATTCTTATGTAGGACCAAGCACACATTTTGATATAGATTGAGATTGTGAATGCATTGGTCATTCAAACTATATGGTATTGCACTAACATTTGTACTTAGTTCTAGCCTCTAATCTAGAGAGCTCCAAATTTCACCTCCAAGTTCTTCTCTATTATTAATTTCTAATTGTACCTTCATCCTATTAATTTTGTAATTTTATTTTTGTTAAAAAATAACAATTTGTTTCCTTTATAATGTTTAATCTTGCTTAGATAATGATAATTTTTCATTGTTAAAACACATTAGATTGATAAATATAATTTTCTTTAATTAGTAATAGCTAAGTATCGTTAATATTTTAAGGATAGAATTGCCAATCATGACTAGAATTAGTTCTAAAATGATATTTAATTATTGGAAATTGATGCAAAAGTAGATATGTTAGCTCTATTTGTTTGTGGGAAGACGATCTCTCAAATGTGGCACCCCTATTTTTGTTGAAGTAACAAATACATGGTTTCAAAAAATAATATAATAATATCATAAGCATATTAGTAATGAATTGGACCAAATTCCTAACCAAGTCAACATTATAAATTGAATTCCTTGTGTTTCTACAACATTGTGTGGTGGCATTTTGAGTTTGTTGGTATTTTGTATCAAGATTGCATTAATGATATGTTGTCATTGATGTCAATTGGACTGGTAAATGGTATTCATGTTATTGTTGATATTGTTGTTTTTGATATTGGCTAGTAACCAATAAGAAGAGATTTGTGGAAGATGTTGTAAAGCTATATGTTAAGTTTGTGAGTTGAACCAGTGTAAAGGGTTAAACCTTTTCTATATAATGTAACTGGTAAACCCTATCAACCGTTAAACCCTAACCGACCAATTTTGATGGTTTGTTATCTGATAAGCGGTAATGATGGGGACACGTGTGAACATTTGATTAAGGAGATATTCAAATCATTTTGGCATATTTGTTCTTGTCTAGGGAAGGAGCAAAGTGGATTGCATCTAATGCACAGCGCCTGACGAGTTACAAAGTCCAATAGAGCAGTGATCATGGAGCGGTTGAAATTGTCTTGAAGAATGTGAAGAGATTGTCATAATTTCTAATAGTCAAGATTATACCGACTTGTTTGTAAACTCGATGATGAGAATTAGGTTTTTGTTGTGTTACCAACCTAATTGATTTCTATTTAAGGTCGATGAAGTTGTTTGTTAAGGTTGTTGGCAAGGTTGGTAGAAAACTTGTTGAGTGTATAGTTGCCAAACCAGTGAATGGTTCTACATTTTGAGTGAAGGCAGACTGAAGGTTATAGAAGGATTTGATCAAGAAAAAGTAGTGCTATTCAGACAGATCAACTAAAGTGTTGTTTTCTAACAATTACAACAAAAGTTAAATCCCTTAACTGGGTAAGCTTTAACAAACTTGGTTACTCATTAAATCCTCTAATGAGGTTACTCCTAACAGGGTATTGTGCTTCTAACAAGGCATATTTGTAAATCCCTTAACCGGGTGATTCCTAACTGGAATTAGTTCTTAACAAGACTTATTGTAAAGCTCTAACAAGCTTTGGCTCCTAACAGGGCAAACTTCGAAAGAGTTCAGATAGCTATCCTTGTGAGATTCATCTCACCGTGGTTTTTACCTATTTGGGTTTTCCACGTATAAACATTTGTAACAAGTGGTGAATGCTTTTGTGGTCATGATCTTATTTGTTGATTTGGTTAATCTCTGATAAGGCATGTTAAGTAGAAGCATTAAGAGATGAATATGTTGATTTATGATTAAGCATTGTTGATATTCACAAGATTGAAGTTGTTTACTATTAAAGTTTTCATAATAGTTAAACTAGTTGATGTCAAGTATTCTTATGAATATTGATCTTGACTGAGATTGATTACTTTGTTTGACTGAATTTGAGTTTAGGAACTTTGTATTATTTTTTCAGTATACTGATTCACCCCCCTATCAGTAGTTTACCAGATACTTATTCTTTCATCATACCATATTGTGAAGCCACTTATCAAGCATTTTTGGCCTATGTTTTGATGAATGTGTAAGTAATTAGAGCTAGGATTGAAATAGGGTTAAATTAGAGTTAGAGGTAAGGTTAAGGGTAGGTTTCAATTATAGTTAGGGTTCAGTTGTGAATATTATTAAGATTAGAGTTAGCATTAATTTTAGGGTTAGGGATCTATTTCATTTCAATTAGAGTTTAATGAGGGTTAAGGTTTGAGTTCTATGATAAAAAATTAGGGTTATGATTAGGTTTGAGTTTTAAATTAAAATAAATGGGGTTCAATTAGAGTTAGATTTTAATTAAGGTTAGAGTCTTGGTTCAATGAAAAGGCTTTAGAAACTTTCAAGAAAATACAATTGGCAAGTGTGAAGTCAAATTGTACAACCTTCACGAGCATTCTCTTGCCTATGCCAAAATTATATATACTTCATGTTGTCTAGGTACTTTGAAAGTGAAAGATTCAACTAGGAATTTTTCTTAATATATACATTGTGTGTCAAAATCGATATAATATTTGATTAATTTTACGAGTATTCCTTCCTGCAAATGGAAGTAGGTCTAGATCCATCATCTCAATAATATTGCTTTTCTAAACTCTTAGTTTTCTTAGAAATTTTAATGATTATTTTTGTATTCTACTGAGTGTAAAATTGTACCTTATGTTAGCAGCAGTTTTCCCATAAATTTGATCATTGAGCATTAATTGGTTTTCTATTTTATCTGATCCATGTGACACTCTACTAAGTTATTATCTGTACTCTGCTTAATGAAGTCATTATAAAATAGTTTTTATATTATGTTATTTTTAACCCTCCAATATATTATTTAAAGTATATTTTACTATCAGCGTAACCCTTGCACCTTGTTTTGGTGCAAGTGCTAGTATTTTAACATTATTAATTTTTTTCTCACTATTTTGCAACAAAAGGTGGCCAGTCCTAAATCATTACGAGCATGTGAGACATTGTATGAAAAATAAAATAAAATATTTTTCTAAGGTTTTGTATGATCCCCACTATCCCATGAGAAAATCAGGGCATAACAAGGAGTAATTGCAAGAGCATGGGGTGCATTTTTGGATTCCTACAAACTTCTTCTTTGATTCTCTAATCTTCATTACCATTGATTTTGTATTCCTATGGACAGGGTAGTTGTCCACAAAGGTGATTATGTGAGATTGACATCCATTTTGGGTGGCTTGTTGTAGAATATTTGTCTTTGCCTTTGTTATTTTTTGTTGCCTCTAACATCGTATCTCTAAATCGATAGTTGTAGAAGCTGTGAGGGATCAAACAAACAAAAAAGTTGTGAAGTATGATAGCTCCAATGGTAGAGGCAATTCTATATTGTCTTGGGCATTATCATTTGTGATGTGCATTCATTTCAATGGTCAAGGTGATGATAGATTGGACTACTAGTGGAAACAAAGTGACAAACAATAGTGAACAAAGGTAGCAACTTTTGCCCCTATTTTACCCAACCTTTTCTTGTAATAAATTTGAGCCAATTAACTAGTGCTAGTATAGTATGGACTTCTTGGAGAGGGTATATGCTTGATTTTGTATAGTATTATGCAAGTGTGCTAGTTCAATTGGGTTTTGGCATTGGGAGCATTTTGAAATTGAAATATAAGTTCATTATGATACAGGTAATGAGGTAAAGGTTGTGGGAAAGTCTCAATCATTGATTTTGGAATTTATTGATGTCATGTAATCTAGTTGTGAACCAGTGATTTATTGGAGGGTTTCAAAATGTTTTATTCATAGAATGTGTTTCTAATGGTAGGAGCATGAAATGATTATTGTTTGTAATTATTGAAAATCCAACTACAATGGATACACAATAGAGTTGTTTTGGATTTAAGTGTGAGGAGATTGTTGACATTACTGATATTGACAAAACCGGTTAATCCAGTGAACTGATATAGTAGTTGAGATTTGTTATTGATGACTAACACTGGTCGATGGAGTGGTGTATCTCAATAGCAAAGGTGATGGCTTGCAAACAACATGGAAGCAGTATCAGAGATAGATGGTCAAGGTTCAATTGATTCAAGGGAAGACAAAATAAGCCAACCGGTCTGTCATTCAAGAAGATCGGTGTTAAGGTCAGATATTCAAATTGGCTATTCTGATGATGATGTAGTCACAGAAGGTGACTTAGGCAAGAAGGTTTGAGGTCCTATGCAAACCAGAACCTCATTAGCAAACAAGAAAATAGGCTTGATGGAAGTACTGCCAACGGGTAGCAAAGGATGAACCGGTAATGAAGACCGCACTGGTATACCGGTAGGCCAGTGAAGCAGAAGGAAAATAGTTGGTCACTGTAAATCTAGGAGTGGTGATTGGTAACAAAGTTGTGATGGCAAAAGGTAAGTTGGTTAGTTTGTGATAACGCCAAACTAAAGGTTAGTGAAGTCAACCTCATTCATCATGTAGTTAAGCCATGATTTTTGTGGATTTTCTAGTTCGCATTTAAAAGACTGAACTCGACCCAGAAGTTGCTATTTATTGGGTGATGCAGTGGTAGATTTGGATGAACAGTTGACGGAATTGTTGCAAGATGTGTAGAGAAAGAGCGAGAAGATTTCAATTTGAAATCTACCAAGATTTGTGATTGCATTGATTAAAGAAACATCTAAAGGTGACGACAAAGGGAGTATAAAGTGTTTCGAGTTCATGCAAAACATTTTTGATCGAAAAAAATTGCAAAGTGCAAATCTTGTGAGAGGTGATCCAATGTGCAGAGTGAAGAGTGAGGAAGTGTGAAGTGATTAAGTAGAACAGAGTGTGTGTGAAGTAGACTGGCATAGTGCAGAGACGAGGGTATGAGCAAAGAACCGGTGTAGACAGAGTAAGAGATTGATTGTGATCTGATCAAGCTATCAGTAGCTATTCTAGTAGATCAACTTATTGTTGCTTTCTAACCATTGCAACTCAAAATCCCTTAACCGGGTGGACTCTGATAGGTCCTGTTGTTTAAATCCCTTAATTGGGTGTCATCTTGATTGATGATTTAAGTCCTTTAATCAATCTACCTTTAATAGGGTAAATAATTTAAAAGGCCTAGATTCAAATGCCTTAACCGAGTGGCACTTAATAGTGTCTTTGTAAATCTCCTAATAGGGATGGCTCCTTACAGGGCGTTCTCCAAAAGAGTACAAATTTTGTGAGCATCAACTCACACCATGGTTTTCTTCCATTTGGGTTTCCATGAGATAATTCTTGGTGTTATTGTGTATCTTTTCATGCATGCATGTTCTCCTGCAATAACTATTTATATTAATGAATATTAAGTTAGTGCAGACTTGAGTAAAAGGGTTTTAATTCTATAAAACCAGTAGGTGACTGATTCAGCCCCCCCTCTCAATCACTGGTAGGGACCAACAATTGGTATCAGAGCCTTGGTCCTCAGTTTCAGAAGAGCTTGACAACTCAAGGAAAGATCCAAGATGATGCGAAAGGAGGGCCCTAAGTTCTCTAAAGGGAATTACTTTATGGTGTGGTAGAATGAAGCTCTACCTAAGAACCCTAGGAGATCAATACTGGAATCATGTAAGAATAGAGTACAATGATTCTACAGGGGTTCTCACTGCAGATCAGATCAAAGAAAGGCAAGACAACATTGCAACTATGGATGTGATTACTAGCACTCTATCCGATAATGAGTATGTTGAGGTTTCAGATCTGAAAATAGCCTATGAGATGTGGAATAAGCTAAAGACTATTTATGGAGGAGATCCTAATGTACAAAAGGCTAAGGTGGACAACTTAAGAGGCAAATTTGATGAGATGAAGATGCAAGAAGGAAAAAATATAGAACAATACAACAAAAGAATAAAGGATGTGGTAAATTCCATCAAAAGTGCTGGAGGAAAGCTTGAAGAAGATGATGTGGTCAACAAAATATTGAGAACCTTGCTACCACAATATGCCATAAGGGTTTCTGCAATTCAGGAACTTAGATCTTTGAGAATAGTGAGTGTTTCACTTGACTCACTAATTGGTAAGTTAACTGCCTTCGAACTAAGAAACTATGATAACAATATACCAAAGATTTATGATTCCTTCAAAGCTTTCATGATGTCTGCATCAATAAGGAGAAGAATGTTGGTATTATGGATGTGTTGCATTATTTTTGTCATTGATGTCAACACTTATCATCTGGAGATCTTTGGTTATGTTGAACTAGTAGATTGTTGTTCACCAGCATGTTCAGTGACTTATGCACACTCACCGGTATATTGTTCACCAACAGGTTATATTGTTCACCAGCACTAAGGATGACTTGTTATCATCTGGAGATCACTTGGTTATGTCAAAGACTTGGTTTGGATACTTGGTTTTGGTATTTTGGTTAATGGTCTAATCAGGTTGACATATTTGTTGTTGCCGACAAATTGGTCTAGGTTATGGACTAGTATGCATTATCTATTCTAGATCAGCATGACATGTTATGGAGATGATGATTTAATTGGATATTGTTGTAAATGTATTGAGTTGACATGATGCATCACATCTTGACTTATTTGTAATTGATTTTATTGTAATATTTTTAGTAAGTCGACCTACACATTTGGTCTTAGGTTTCGGTATATATGTAAGATCTCATTTGTGAGATGAAATGAGGAAGTAGAGAAGTAACAGTATATGGTATATGGTATTTTAACATGGTATGTACGAATATTAAAGATCATATGAGCAAACCATAGAGAAGGTTCAAGGAAGGTTTGAATGTGATTATCAGAGCTTAACCGGTACTGAATCCAACATTGAAGATGCTACTTTGAGAAGTACATTATCATTGGATTTAACCATCCAATCGTAGTCAGTGTGACTCTTATTTTGTGATTGAGCAGTGAGCTCTAGGCGGTTGGCCTTTCTACATGTGCAAACCCCATTTGTATACACATACTCTCTGTAGTAGTATCATTTGATTGTGGGTAAGGTTTCCCACCGTGTTTTTTCCCCTTACAGGGTTTCCATGTACAAATATTTATGTTATGTGCTGTGGATGTTGTTTCTCTTTCTGTTTTATGCATTGAGCTTCACTAGTATTAATACTAACGGCTAATCTGTCAACCGGCATTAAGTTTGGTTTATCGGTATTATGCATCAAGTTTGATTAAGTTATATTTGGGTTGAAATTAATAGAAAACTGATTCACCCCCCTTCCCCCTCTCAATTGCCTCACGGGTCCTAACAATTGGTA
Source organism: Cryptomeria japonica (assembly GCF_030272615.1). NCBI lineage: Eukaryota > Viridiplantae > Streptophyta > Pinopsida > Cupressales > Cupressaceae > Cryptomeria > Cryptomeria japonica. The sequence continues at coordinate 96,542,664 of NC_081407.1, read as the reverse complement.
TCAGAGCTAAGTTCTCTTTTTGCAGAAGTTTAACATCTTGAGGAGATCCCATGGCAACAAACTTTTTCAGGAAGGACAGTCTGAAACTTGATGGAACCAACTATGGTATATGGAATATCAGAATGGAGACACATCTAAATTGCATTGGAAGAGACATATGGGATGTTACAAAGAATGGCTATGTTGGTCCTACACTGAATAAACCTAATCCACCAACATTGGGTAAAGATAAGGAAAATGACTACAAAGCAAGAGAAGCAGTTTTGAGCACATTATCAGATCAGCAAATCATGGGATTATCAAACCGATCTACTGCTAAAGCTATTTGGGATAAATTGGAGACATTGAATGAAGGAGATACCACTGTCAAAATTGCAAAAGTGGAATGCTTCCGGGTCAAGTATGAAAATTTGAAAATGGAAGAAGATGAAAGAATTTTTTCTTTTATGGAAAGGGTTAATGAAATTGTTTTGGGAATACAATATTGTGGAGGATCCTTAAGTGAAGATGAAATTGTTTCTTAAGTTTTAAGAGCATTGCCACCAGCATACAAAATGAAAGTAACCACTATTAATGAGTTGAGAACAATGCCTAATACATCAGTATCTAGAGACACCCTGGTTGGAAAACTTTCAGCATTTGAGCTCGAGGAATTTGGTCATGTTGCTACAATTAAAATAGATTTGGCCTTCAAAGCATCATCATCTGCAGCTGCATAATCATCATCTAACAAATATGATTGTAAAGCACTTTATGCAAAAGAACTTGAGGATATCAGAAGAGAAAATGAAGAACTGGAAGAACTTGAAGCACTATTTGCAAGGAAAATGCCTAAAGGTCCAGTTGGAGGTAAGTATGAAGGTAAAGCACCGTTTAAATGTTTTAACTTCAATAAAGTTGGTCATATGGCATCTAGATGTCTTGATAGACATACAAGATTGAGAGAAGAAGCTAAAAGGACATATAAGCCTAACCCTGAATATCAGAGATACAGATTTAAGAAGAATAGAGACAAATCATGTTACTATGTTGATGGAGGAGTTACTGATGATTCTAATGAAGAACCAACAGACAATAAATGGGCTTTTGTTGCAATAAAATAATATCAACCGACACCTATTGTTCCACCGGTAGAGTAGGCCCTGGAAGCTAAAATTGAAGAAAAGGATGAATGGATTACAGATTCCGGATGTTCACATCATATGACTAGTGATAAAAGTAAATTCTTATCTTTCCAAGAATACAATGGAGGTTTAGTAAGATTTGGGGATGATAAAGCTTGTTTGATCAAAGGAAAAGGCACTATATCTTTTGATGGTAAGCACAATACTGACAATGTTTATTATGTTGAAGGTTTGAAGCATAATATTTTGAGTGTTGGTCAAATAGTTGGAAAGGGATTTTAGTTACAATTCAAGAATGGTAAATGCAAAATCATGATTAGAATTGGATTGGAGATTGCAACCGGTAATCAAACTACAGGTAATATCTTTCATTTGAATAATAGTGAAAAGGCATGCTTAGTTGCACATATTGATGAAAGTTGGTTATGACATAAGAGACTTTGTCATGTAAATTTTGATTGCATTGTAAAGATCAGTTCAACTAAGGCAGGAAGGGATTTACCTAAGATTCTAAAACCTCATAATCCGGTATTGTAAAGCGGAAAAATCGAACCCTAGTCGTTCTCCCCTCCCCAACTCCGAGGAGAGAGAAGGGAGAGTCCCTAGGGTTGATGGTTTTCACTCGGGAGAGACTTTACATTCAAAAGAGGGGTTGAAACCCACAAGATCCAATCCCACGCAATGCAAGATTGGATTCTATATGACTTTCAAGGGTTGTGATAGCAAGGATACCCTCTTTTGTAAAGAATGTAGATAGAAAGATTAAGCTAGGAATACATAGAAAGTGAGAAAGATTTGCTTATAAACTGAGTTAGGGATATGATATGAAGCTGCGGACCTGGAATTAGCAGTAAAATGTTGAGACGGCGCTGTCCTGCAAATTTGAGCAAAAGTTGACAGGACGATGGCGCCCGGCGTGCACACGGTCCTCCGAAAAATCCGCGAAACGAAGGGGGATCTGTTCGTCTCTACACAAGGATTCCAGATCTCCAATTTCAGCTGCGTACCTGCAACCTACACACAGAAAAGCGAAGACGATTGGGGGGTTAGGGATTAGGGGTTTTCCCTTAGGTCAAACCCCGGTTTTGGAATTAACTAAGAAATGAGAAATGCTGTAAATGTAAATGACTGTAATGTAAAACAAGTACTAATACCTTGTTGTAAGGATGTTTGTATCCTTATATGCGAAGGTATAGATGTTGTTGTATGTTGTATGTTGTGTGTTGTAGTATGTGATCTCCTCTTCAATGGTTGAATCCTTGTCTTGAATGCAACACTTAGCCTTGAATGGAGACTTAGAATGATCAATTGCTTGAAGGAATGCTTGAATGCTTGAATATCATTTTCGCGTCTTGTACACATATGTCCTTCTTCTTTTTTATCTCTACCCCAAATGGGAGAGGAAAATGTAGTTTATATACTTGTCAATTAGGGTTAAAAGACTGATTTTCCCGACCTTAGGCCGACCAGGAAATGTTATTTTCCAATTTGCAAACAAAAAGGCCCGAAGTCCCATAGGAGACCGAGCCCAAAATAGGGCCAGGGACCAGGGCGTTGGGCGCCATGGTCCTGGGGGACCAGGGCGCTGAAGGACCAGGGCGCTGGGCGCTCTGGTCTCACCTCTCGGAACAACAGGGTGCAAGGAGGATCAGGCAGGGTGCTGGAAAAATGCAGTTTTTGGTGTCATGAGCAAGTTTCGGGGTCTCCATTCAAGTTTAGTGTTGCGTCGCCATCGTGAAGACCCAAATGCAGTCGAAATTGCAAGTGTCACAATTTTAGGACGCTACATTTAGCCCCGACTTTAGCGGGAGTATAAGCATACGCTCATACTTCCGGTAAAGTACAAGGAAACAACATTGAAAAACTTTCACCACGTCAAGGAGGCAAGATACACCAAGCCCCCAGTGGACTAAGGATCTTACGACTTCGATTGACAAAGTAAAAGGGAAGATCACGAGGGAGAACCATGACTGTCAGTAGTAAGGTTCCCTCACTATGAGTCATGCAACAAAGATATCAAAATTTTTTAAGGCAAGGCTAAATTTGCCAAGAAATTTTCAAGTATCTTGAAAAGATATGAACGGGATGTATGCCCCCCTACGTTAAAGCGATCGCACACGCCTCATTGGGGGTGATTGCTTTAAGGTAGTGATACATATAAGAATGAGAAAGGAAAGGAGCACGTTATCACAAGGATTTAGCCCCCAAGTGTGAGATAAGCCCAAGGATAATAGACACAAAACACAAAACACAAGGTAACTTCGCTTTCCTCGGGGTCAGTATGCTGTATGATAATTCATGTATATCATATGTATGTATGCATAATTGTTCTTCATTCCCCAATCAAGGAAGGTCACCTAGAAGAAGGGAACACATGTGTCTTTTGAGTCAACATGAGAGAGACCAAAAGAGATCTCAATGTTTTGCATCGTCCTCAAGTAGACAACACTAAGGACAACAAATAGAAGAATGAGAATAACATATAGAAGAAGTAACAAAAGAGAGGGGGAGAGAATCTGCTATGCTAATGAAACTAGTCTAGCACGTCATCTACCCCCCGATCTTGCTGATCAATGTTTTGGGAAGGTAGGGAACACGCTAGAGGAGGAACATCCAACACAGCAGATGGAGCTATCACCAGATCCAAACAAGGGCTATGTTCATATCCCAAGCCACGGTGTTCTTGTCTAGGAGCTAGGATAAGTGCTTTAGAAAATGCGTTAGATAAATGGTTATCAATATCCACAAGTTCATATTCACTATCAGAATGAACAGGAGTAACATTTGCATCATGAATAACATTTTCATCTATATCATCATCAAGATTTATAAAAATAGGATCTTTAACTCGCACAGGATCAAGACCATCATGCATCTTATGTTTAGGAGATTTTGACTCAATCGTCGGCTGAGGAGAAAATGGAATAATGCTTGTTGAAGGTGTTTTTGGGGATTGCAAAGTTTGAGAAGCAGCTGCCTGAGCTCTAAGACGACGCCTTCGTCGGCGTTCATGTGCAGAACGATTTCGTCTAGTCTTAGTAGGAAGTTGAGAAGATTGAGGAGGAGGAATGTTCTCATCCTTATCACTTGGGTGTTTAGGTTGTGGTCTCTTAGGTTGAACAATAGGAGAAGAAGAAGGTCTCTTCTCTCCATAAGAGGAAGGAGGAGGAACTGCTCCATACAAAGGAGGAATATTTGGTTTAGGAAGGAGACCAAGCCCATCATGACAAGGAGGTATAGGTCTACTTTTAGGAAGTTTATTAATCATAGGCATAGTCACATCCATAGGGATGGGTTGGGAATCGTCTTGAGGAAAGACATTGGTTTTATCTTTCAAAGGAAGAACTTCCTTCTCAAGAATGATAGGAATGTCAAGTTTGGGTGTTCTAGGTTCACTTAGAGATAGGATCATATCTTTTTTCCACTTTTGATAAGATTTGAAAAGATGATCACTTTGCGGAGGAAGAGATTGGAATTGTTTAGGCCAAAAGTAATCAATAGGAATGCTAGAAGTTCGTTCAGCTGGTTTAAAGAGACTATGATTGACAGTAACAACTTCACCATTATGGGGAAATTTCAGACACTTGTGAATAGGAGAAGCAATAGCTTTCATGGAAGATAGCCAAGGATAGCCTAGCTTCACACGAAATTGTTCAGATGATGGAATGATAGCAAAGTCCACATCAAGGGTTTTGTTATGGACCTCAATAGGTAATGTAATAGAACCAATTGCAGGAGAAGAAAATGCATCAAATAGTTTCACAACCACATTTGTTTCATCATAGATCACTTGATTCAATTGCAAAGTAAAAAGAAATTCTTCAGTAATGATATTAACCATACAAGAAGGATCAATAAGCACTCCACGGCAAGGTGTATTTTTTACTTTTGCAACTATATATAAAGGACCGTCAGGTGCCCTGATAGTTTCACTAGAATCAAAGGTGATGGAAAGTTCTTTAGGGATTTTCTGTTGCTCCACAAAATTAATCACATTCGGAGTCATAGACACGAGATCATCAGGTGAGACAGAGGAATCAGTAGTATCAATCGCATTAGAGGTATGAGAAGGCAATGGATCAGTGAAAATCTGAAGATTTTGGTTAGGAGGAGCTACAGATGTGTTGCCTTTATCATTGACAAAAAGATTTGTTATCAAAATAGGGTGAATTAATCTTTGCAGGATCTATTTGCCTTATAGGAGGAAGGGTAAGCACATTTTGTTCCAATAACTTATTCATAATACTATGCAATGATTCATTCAAAGGAGTAAACTTTCTTTCTTTCTTGAAAAACTTAGAAATAGGAGACACACCTGATGCTACATTCACATTGTTGTTGATGATGTTTTCATTGAATTTAATGGACTCTTTGTTTGGTTTAAACTTCCCAAATGGTTGTTGACTACTATCACCCTTATCACTCGGAGCCATAGGATGTGATTGTTCCATTTGACTCATAGTCAGTTGATAATTGTGAAGAGTTGCGCACAACTGTTGGAAAGAAGTAAACTCAAAAAATAGGAGTTTTTCTCTAATATCTTTTTGTAAATTAGAAATAAAGATTCTTTGAATATCATTGTCAGGCACTGGAAAATAAATTTGAGCATACAAATGTTTATATCTACCAATGAAATCAGTCACTTTTTCTTTAACACCTTGTTTACAATGCATTAAATCAATCAAAGTAACTTTAGGACTTATATTGTTTTGAAATTGTTGAATGAAAGCATTTGCAAGTTGTTCGAAAGAAGTAATAGAATAGGAAGGCAACGAGCAATACCATTGTAGGGCTTTGTCTCTTAATGTTCTAGTAAACAGTTTTGCAAGCAACCTTTGGTCATAAGCAAAATCAGTACATATTGTTTGAAAGGTCTTAATATGTGTTAGAGGATCACCCTTACCATTATAAAGCTCCAAATGTGGAATTTCAACATGTTTAGGGGGGATAGCTCGAACAATGTCAAGAGAAAGTGGACTCGCAACATCAAATGTGGGCACACTAAACTTAGATTGATTCATAGAGGCAATTTGTTGCTGTAAAGAAGAGACAGTTTGTGCAAGATTATTAATGGTCGCTTCAGTCGAAGAGTTCATATTAGACGTGTTAGATTGTGATGGAGGTGTTATGTTATTGAAAGAAGGTAGAGAGTAAGGTGGTGGGACACTATGATAGTTAGTCATAGGAGATGATTGGACAGGAGGAACACTATAAGGAGGAATGGAATGGTTAAATGAATTGCCCCCTTGCATCTTGTTCATTTGTGGAGATATAAGAGGAACACTCACTGAAGGAATGAATGAAGAAGTTGGATTGAATGAAGGAAGAGGGTTGATTGAAGAAGAGGGATTGTCCCCATGACTGGTGATCATAGGAGGAATGTTTTGTGTTGAAGTAGTCATTATGTTTGATGTAAAAGTAGGTATACTAGCAATAGAAGTTGTCAAAGGAATAGAATGATTGTCTTGAGTAGGAGGTTGTGTATAACCTAAGGTTTCGGCACAACTTTTCATAGGCATCACATTTGAATCCACAATGTGTGCAATACCACACAAAATATCAATTCCATTCTTATCACTTTGAAGCATACGTTTTAGACCCTCAATTAAAGGAAGAGCTTGACTATCAGGGTATTCTTGAGACATCCACTGTCGAAAATCATCAAATTGGTTATCCAATTTTGAAAGTTGTTCTACAGAAACCTCATGAAGAGCTTCTTCATCATTAAGAGGATTAGAGGAATTACCCATGTCCTCGTTAAAAAGACCATTCAAATTAGGTTCCATCTCCTCAGTAATTAAACCTTGGAAGGACTTAATTCTAAGGCTTCGTCTAACGGGAATAGTGTAGGTAGGGCTTATTGTTGTAAAACTCATGCACTAAAGAGAGAGAGAAGATTTTGAATTTTAGAGGTAGCAAATTTCAGTAAAACCAGCCAATCTTCTAGATTTAAGCTGTTAAATACAATCAGGACAATCTCCCGAAATTTTGAAAAAAATGTCCGGGACCGTGGCGCTTGGGGTGCACACGGTCCTCGCAACTTTTTTCAAAATTTGCAGGGATGAAAGTTATGATGATTTTACAGCTAACCTGAAAAAATTGAGTGATTTTACGATCTGTAGATAGGCCAAATTAAAGTTGCAATCTCAAAATTGAACCCTACCAAGATTGTCGAAAAATGCAAAATTTGAATTTTGAAAAAGAGAGGGAAACTGAAATTTTGAATTTTATGATTTTAGAGGGAATACCAAAAGCAATGCAAGTTTTGAAATTTGAAAGTTGACTCAATTTCACGCAAAATTCAATTCTGAAAGTGGAAATCAAAGTTGTTGTAATTAAGCACTTAATTTCAAATGTCACAAATTGCAAAAATTTGGATAAATCACTGAAATTTTGAATGAACACCAACATACTTTTCAGATTTAGGACAGTAAGAAACACAATTTTGACATGAATTTCAATTTCAACAATTTTTGAATGATTAGAAGCCTCAATCCAAGCAATCACTAGACCAACTTTGACTTTAATTTTGAAGGTGTTAAAATTGATAAAATCAGCCAAAATTCTGGATTTTAGCAGAAAAATATAGTAAGATCTAGCTCCCAAAATTTCAGAAAAAATGTCAGGGACGATGGCGCTCGGGGTGCACACGGTCCTCGCAACTTTTTTCCAAATTTTCAGGGATGAAAGATATTATGATTTTATTGCAGAATCCAAAGTTACAGCTGATTTGGAAATGTTTTGATCAGTGAAATTGTCGGACAAAGGTTGAATCAAGAGGGTTTCAAAAATTAGGGTTTTGACACTTAACCACTTAATTTTCAAAATTAACACACAAATATGAATTGATAATTTGTAATAGAAGGGCAGATCTGAAACAAGCATCAACAATTAAACATTTCACAAGTTTAATTACTTAAAAAGAAAATTTAGGGTTTTTATGCAATTAACCTCTAAAATTTTGCACAAGATCAAACATGGAAATGTAATCAAGGAATCCAATTTTCAGATCTAACTATGAATAATCAGAAAGGATTTTCACATCGGGTTCACCAAAATGTAAAGCGGAAAAATCGAACCCTAGTCGTTCTCCCCTCCCCAACTCCGAGGAGAGAGAAGGGAGAGTCCCTAGGGTTGATGGTTTTCACTCGAGAGAGACTTTACATTCAAAAGAGGGGTTGAAACCCACAAGATCCAATCCCACGCAATGCAAGATTGGATTCTATATGAGTTTCAAGGGTTGTGATAGCAAGGATACCCTCTTTTGTAAAGAATGTAGATAGAAAGATTAAACTAGGAATACATAGAAAGTGAGAAAGATTTGCTTATAAACTGAGTTAGGGATATGATATGAAGCCGCGGACCTGGAATTAGTAGTAAAATGTTGAGACGGTGCTGTCCTGCAAATTTGAGCAAAAGTTGATGGGACGATGGCGCTCGGCGTGCACACGGTCCTCCGAAAAATCCGCGAAATGAAGGGGGATCTGTTCGTCTCTACAGAAGGATTCCAGATCTCCAATTTCAGCTATGTACCTGCAACCTACACACAGAAAAGCAAAGACGATTGGGGGGTTAGGGATTAGGGGTTTGCCCTTAGGTCAAACCCCAGTTTTGGAATTAACCAAGAAATGAGAAATGTTGTAAATGTAAATGACTGTAATGTAAAACAAGTACTAATACCTTGTTGTAAGGATGTTTGTATCCTTATATGCGAAGGTATAGATGTTGTTGTATGTTGTATGTTGTGTGTTGTAGTATGTGATCTCCTCTTCAATGGTTGAATCCTTGTCTTGAATGCAACACTTAGCCTTGAATGGAGACTTAGAATGATCAATTGCTTGAAGGAATGCTTGAATGCTTGAATATCGTTTTCGCGTCTTGTACACATATGTCCTTCTTCTTTTTTATCTCTACCCCAAATGGGAGAGGAAAATGTAGTTTATATACTTGTCAATTAGGGTTAAAAGACTGATTTTCCCGACCTTAGGCCGACTAGGAAATGTTATTTTCCAATTTGCAAACAAAAAGGCCCGAAGTCCCATAGGAGACCGGGCCCAAAATAGGGCCAGGGACCAGGGCGCTGGGCGCCATGGTCCTGGGGGACCAGGGCGCTGGGCGCTTTGGTCCCACCTCCCGGAACAACAGGGTGCAAGGAGGATCAGGCAGAGTGCTGGAAAAATGCAGTTTTTGGTGTCATGAGCAAGTTTCGGGGTCTCCATTCAGGTTTAGTGTTGCATCACCATCGTGAAGACCCAAATGCAGTCGAAATTGCAAGTGTCACAATTTTAGGACGCTACAGGTATGTAAGGAATGTCAAATGGGAAAGCAAGTTAGAACAACTTTTAAGAGTATTTATGAGAAATCCAATAATGTTCTTGATTTAATTCATACTGACTTGTGTGGTCCGACAAGAAAAGAAGTCTATAGGAAGATAGATAGTTTATGCTAATTATTGATGCTTATTCTAGAATGTGTTGGGTTACTTTTCTCAGGGAGAAATGAGAAGCTTTTGGTAAATTCAAGTTATTCAAGGCAATGGTAGAGAATGAAATTGGTAATAAAATTAAATGTTTGAGATCAGATCAAGGAGGAGAATTCACATCTAAGGAGTTTAATACATTTTGTGAAGTGAATGGAATCAAAAGACAACTATCAGCACCCCAGACACCTCAGCAAAATGGAATTGTGGAAAGGAAGAATAGAACTATTTTGGATGCAGCTAGAAGCATGATATTGGAAGCAAATCTACCTCATGTGTACTGGAGAGAAGAAGTGGATACATCGGTTTACACTTTTAACATAGTTCACATCAAAGGTGAAATCAGTAAGACCCCTTATGAACTATGGTTTGGTAATACTCCTACTCTTAAATAATTCAGAATATTTGGAAGAAAATGTTATATTAGGAGAGATGAGTATGTTGGTAAATTTGATCCTAGAAGTGATGAAGGAATATTTCTTGGTTATTCATCTAATAGCAAGGCATATAGATATTTTAATAAAAGATTGCAGGAAATCATTGAGAGTGCTAATGTGAAGATAGATGAACAATTTAGAGGAAATTCAAGATCTATGGATTATGAACTGACAGTTGAGATGATCATAAATGAACCTATATAGAGTGCACCGGTACAAAATGTGGTGCACCAGTACAAAATGTGGATCTAGTCATGCACCGACATCATCAAACAATTCCACAATGACTGAAGAATAGTAGCAAGTGAACAAACTCAGGTATGTAAGACTGAATCACTCTGAAAGTCAGATAATTGAGAATAAGTATCAAGGTATTATGACAAGAGGGAGATTGGCAAATGAAGAGGTATGTTTAATTTCTCAAATTGAACCAACATCTGTTATTGAGGCATGTGAAGATAAATATTGGATTAAAGCTATGGAAGATGAATTAGAACAAACTGAAAAGAACAATACATGGACATTGATTTCCTAGCCTAAAGACAAAAATGTAATTGGAACTAAATGGGTATTTAGAAATAAACTTAATGAAGATGAAAAGGTAATCAGAAACAAAGAAAGATTAGTGTGTAAAGGATATTTACAAAAAGAGGGAATTGATTACAATGAAACCTTTGCACCAGTAGCTAGAATTGAGGCAGTTGGATTATTTCTTGCATTTGCAACTCACAAGAACTATAAAGTATATCAGATGGATGTAAAATGTGCATTTCTGAATGGTGATCTTGAAGAGGAAGTTTACATTGAACAATCTGATCGATTTTCATTGACAAATGATAAAGATATGGTTTGTAGATCAAGGAAAGCCTTGTATGGATTAAAGAAAGCTCCTAGAGCTTGGTATGCTAGATTGGACAAATATATTTTGAAGCTTGTTTACACTAAAGGTAATGCTGATAGCAACTTATATTTCAAAGTGAACAATGAAGACATCTTGGTTATTGATGTTTTTGTTGATGATATCATTTTTGGAGGGAAATATGGATTGTGTAAAGACTTTGCTAATAAGATGCAGGAAGAATTTGAAATGTCTATGATTGGGGAGATAAAAATATTTTTAGGATTGCAGATTTCATAGACTGATAAAGGTATATTCATATGTCAAACAAAGTACTTGAAGGAACTACTGAAGAAATTTTGTATGGGAAACTCTAAACCGGTAAGTACTCCTATGACTACAACTGATAAATTGACATTGAAGGATGATTTAGCCCATGTTAATTCGATAAGATATAAATCTATGATTGGAGGTTTACTGTATTTGACACAAACAAGACCTAATATAATGAATGCAGTATGTATTGTTTCAAGATTTCGATGTAATCCTAAAGAAAATCATGAATCAGCAGTAAAAACGATTTTTCGGTATCTACAAGGCACAACAAATCTTGGTTTATGGTATCCTAAAAATCAAAATTTTGATTTATGTACACACCGATGCAAATTGGGTGGTGGGGCATTCTTTCTTGGTAGTAGATTGATTTCATGGTTGAGCAAGAAAAAAAGTTGTACATCATTATCAATAGCAAAATCAAAATATGTTGCAGTAACAACTAATTGTACTCAGGTATTATGGATTAAGCAAATGTTAAAGGACATCAAGGTAAAATGAAAAGAACTTATAATCATTTATTGTGATAATTCAGCAACAATTGATTGATATATCAAAGAATCCGGTATTTCACTCTAAGACTAAACATGTTTCTATCAAATATAATTTTCTAAAAGAGAATGTTGAAGCAAAAGAAGTAAGATTGGTTTATGGGAATACTAAAGAGCAAATTGCAGATATCTTTACTAAAGCTTTGCTTAAGGAAACTTTTGAATATCTCAAAGAGCAGCTTGGGGTAATACCCTCACTGGTAGAGACTTAGGCAATTGATGACTGGCATCAAACCGACAAAATTAACAGAGAAACCTTTTTCTGGCTTTGATAGAGGAGAGCTACTTCTCAGGGGGAGTAGTTGGTTATAACAATTGGTTATTGTAATTGGTCATATGAATTGATTGTATGTTTTGGTAATTGTATTGCTTTGGCATTTGATGTCAAAGGGGGAGAGATATCTATGTAAAAACTTTGTATTTAGGAAACATTATCCTTTGGGGAGAGATTATTCATTGGGGGAGAGATTAATCAAATCGGTTTTGACTTCTAGTATTGATCTATTCTGGAGATTGTTGGTTTTTGGTTTTTGGCATTCTTTTTTTGGCACTTAGATGTTTTTCCATCTTGTGTTGCCATCAATACCAAAGGGGGATATTGTTGGTATTATGGATGTGTTGCATTAGTTTTGTCATCGATGTCAACACTTATCATCTAGAGATCTTTGGTTATGTTGAACCGGCACATTGTTGTTCACCGGCATGTTCAGTGACTTATGCATAGTCACCAATGTATTGTTCACCAGAAGGTTATATCGTTCATCGGCACTAAGGATGACTTGTTATCATCTAGAGATCACTTGGTTATGTCGAAGACATGGTTTGGATACTTGGTTTTGGTATTTTGGTTAATGGTCTAATCGGATTGACATATTTGTTGTTATCGACAAATTGGTCTAGGTTATGGACCAGTATGCATTATCTATTCCAGATTAGCACGACATGTTATGGAGATTATTTATTAATTGGATATTGTTCTAAATGTATTAAGATGACATGATGCATCACATCTTGACTTATTTGTAATTGATTTTATTGTAATATTCTTAGTAAGCCGACCTACACATTTGGTCTTAGGTTTTGGTATATATGTAAGATCTCATTTGTGAGATAAAGTAGAGAAGTAACAGTATATGGTATATGGTATTGTAGCATGGTATGTGCGAATATTGAAGATCATATGAGCAGACCATAGAGAAGGTTCAAGGAAGGTTTGAAGGTGATTATCAGAGCTTAATCGGTACTGAATCCAGCATTGAAGATGCTACTTTGAGCAGTACATTATCATTGGATTTAACCATCCAATTGTAGTCAGTGTGACTCCTATTTTGTGATTGAGCAGTGAGCTCTAGGCAGTTGACCTTTTTACATGTGCAGACCCCATTTGTATACACATACTATCTGCAGTAGTATCATTTGATTGTGGGTAAGGTTTCTCACCATGGTTTTTCCCCTTATAGGGTTTCCACGTACAAATCTATGTGTTATGTGTTGTGGATGTTGTTTCTCTTTCTGTTTTATGCATTGAGCTTCACCGGTATTAATACTAACTGCTAATTTGTCAACCGACATTAAGTTTGGTTTACCGGTATTATGCATCAAGTTTGATTAAGTTATATTTGGGTTGAATTAATTGACAACTAATTCACCCCCACTTCTCTTAGTTGCCTCACGGGTCCTAACAAAGAAAAGAAAATAGAAATAGTTCTACTATAAGAATCGGTCATTCTCATGAACGTGACAACTTGTTATCTGAAGAACAAGAACAAGATGAGATAGAAGCTCTATTAGCGAGAAGGCTGCTAAGAGAAAAAATAAAGTATAAAGGTAAGCTCCCCTTGAAGTGTTTCTCTTGCAATAGAATAGGTCATATTGCATCCAGATGTCCTGACAATGATAGGAAGGATAAATTTAGAAGCTACAAAGACAAGAGCAAGAAGTAGTGTTAGCTTGCAAAAGGAGTTACTGATGAAGAATTAGAAGTATCTGATGGAGATGGAATTGCATTTGTAGTGGTAAAAGAAGTTAAGACTGAGGAAAGTGCTATGACATTGATCTCTAGTTTAGACCGGTGTGGATACTGGATAATTGACAGTGGTTGCACTCACTACATGACTAGTAATAGAAATAAATTCCTTAGCATGGAAGACTGTGATGGAGGATTGGTAATATTTGGCAACAATGTTCCTTGTGTAGTAAAAGATAAGGGATCTATAACCCTAAATGATAAAACCAATTGTGATGATGTTTACTAGGTAGAAGAGATAAAGTATAGTGTGTTAAGTGCTGCACAACTTAACAATAAGGGTTACTAGTCAGAATTCAATGAAGGAATATGCAAAATAAATGATAAATCAGGAAGTCCGGTTGCTACCAGTAGACAAACTAGAGGTAATTTGTTCTACTTAGACACCATGGTAGGTAGTTGTCTAATGGAAAAGGTAGAAGACAGTTGGTTGTGGCACAAAAGACTATGTCATGTTAATTTTGATAGCCTAGCAAAAGTCAGTAAAATGAAGTCTGACAGAGGTATGCCTGATATTATGAAACCTGAAAATGCTATGTGTAAAGAATGCCAACTAGGAAAGTTGATCGGATCTAGTTTTAGCAGCAAATCTTATTCATCTGAGAATGTGTTGGAATTAGTTCATACAGACTTGTGTGGTCCTATGAAGACCAAGAGTTTCTATGGGAACCGATATTTCATGTTGTTTGTACATGACTTCTCAAGAATGATGTGGGTTGTATTCTTGAAAGAGAAGTCTGAAGCCTTTCACAAGTTAAAAGTCTTCAAGGCTCGAGAGGAGAGAGGAACCGGTAAGAGTATGAAATTTTTTAGATCAGATAGAGGAGGAGAGTTCACCTCTCAAGAGTTCATAAATTAGTGTAAAGAACAGAGGATTATGAGACAGATGTCTGCACCCAGAACACCTCAGCAGAATGGGGTTGCTGAAAGAAGGAATAGAACTCTGATTGGTTGTGCAAGGACTCTTCTGATACAAAAGGATATTCCACATATCTTTTGGAGAGAAGCAGTAAGCACTATTGTGTATACCTTGAACCAGATACAGGTGAAGAAAGGGACAAATAAAAATCCCTATGAATTATGGTGTGGATACTCACCCAATGTGAGCTATTTCAAAGTATTTGGAAGCTTGCTCTATGAAGAGGGATGAGTACTCTGGAAAGTTCAATCCCAAGAGTGATGAAGGAACCTTATTAGGTTACTCCACAAAGAGTAAAGCATATCAATGTTTGAACAAAAGGACCGGTAAGATTGTGGAGAGTGCCAATGTCAGAGTAGATGAGTTCTCTGAGAAAAATGAATAGGATAGCAAGAGTGAACCAGAGGATTATCAAGGATTCGAGTACACTGTACCGGTCGAACCTGTCGAAGAGAATCCTGTTGTAGTGATAAATGAGGAAGCATGTGAAGTAGAACCTGCACAACCGGTAGAAGAAGCTACAAGAAACAAACCGGTACTAGAAAGATATGTCAGAAATAATCACTCTACTGGCAATATCATTGGTGACAAAGATGTTGGAGTATTGACTAGAAGAAGAGCAAGACAGAATACCTGTCTGCTCTCCAAAATTGAGCCCAAAAGAACAAAGGAGGCTCTAAAAGATGAAGAGTATATGAAAGCCATGGAGGAAGAACTAGAGCAGATTGAGAAAAATGAAACTTGGACTATTGTGCCCAGACCAGAGAAAAAAAATGTGATAGGCACCAAATGGGTGTTTAGAAACAAAGCAAGGTCAGTTTGCAAAGGGTATGCATAGGAAGAAGGTTTGGATTATGGAGAGACCTTTGCACCTGTGGCAAGATTGGAAGGGGTTAGAATCCTGCTTTCTTATGCTGCTTACAAGAAGTTCAAATTTTACCAAATGGATGTCAAATCGGCATTCTTGAATGGTGTTCTAAAAGAAGAAGTGTACATAGAGCAACTACAAGGGTTTGCTTCAGAAGATGTAAAAGATATGGTGTGTAAACTAGAGAAGCCTCTATATGGACTAAAGAAAGCACCAAGAGCCTGGTATGAGAGGTTGCACTCATACCTACTAAGTCTAGGATTCATAAGAACCAGTGACAATAGTAACTTGTACCTAAAAATTGGAGAAGATGGAAAACATTTGATTGCAGAGATTTTTGTAGATGACATTATCTTTGGAGGAGATGATGAAATGAGAAAAGTTTTTGCAGAAGAGATGAAGATGGAATTTGAAATGTCCATGATCGATGAAATAAAAAATTTCATCGACCTGCAAGTATCTCAGCTAAATAATGGTGTTTTCATTAGCCAAACCAAATACATAAGGGAAATATTGAAGACCTTTGGAATGAAATATTGCAAACCTATTGGAACTCCGATGGTTATAGGTTGCAAGATCTCTAAAGATGATAAGGATAATGAAGTAAATGAGACACTATACCGATCCATGATCGGTAAGTTGTAGTATGCAATACATAGTAGACCAGATATAGCTCAAGCATTTGTCTTGGTTGCTAGATTTGCTGCAAATCCAAAGGAGACATATATGGTGGCAATCAAGAGGATATTCAAATATTTTAAGGGGACTAATGAGTATGGTCTCTGGTATCCACATAAGGAAGACTTCAACTTAAGTGTCTTCACCAATGCAGATTGGGTAGGGAATATTGATGACAGAAAGAGCACTAGTGGAGGTGCATTCATTCTTGGTGATAGGTTAGTGTCATGGACAAGAAAGAAATATAATTGTATATCTCACTCCACAACAGAGGTAGAATATGTAGCTACAACTATCAATTGCACACAAGTGGTCTGGATTAAACAAATTATGGAAGGAATACAAGAAAGAGTATCTGAACTGGTGGCGATTCACTGTGACAACACTAGTGTTATCAACATATCCAACAATCTAGTGATGCATTCCAAGACAAAGCATATAGCTATCAAATACCATTATCTCAAAGAATAGGTTCAAGACGAGGAAGTAAGGTTGGAGTATATACCAACACAAGAATAGGTGGTTGGGATCTTCACCAAGCTACTACCGAAGGACACCTTTGAATATCTCAGAGGTAAGCTAGGGGTGATACCCCTACTTGCATTAAAGTAAGTTAAGAAGGGCTCTACATCAATCTAGTTATATTTCTTTATGAAGAATTTATAAGACTAGATTGATAAGTGTGGAGTAATTTGGTTAGGGGGAGCAGTCTTCTCAGTGTATTGAAATATATCTTTGGTATTGTTGTCAAAGGGGGAGATTATTATAGTGTTTGAATATTGTTGAAGCAGAGGATTTCTAGAAGTGGTTAGAGTGGTCTAATGGAAACATAGTACTGCCAGTGTTAGGGGGAGATACTCATTACTCAAAGAAGAATTAATGACTGATACAAAAATAAAGAAAGAAAAAGAAATGAAGAAAGTACATGCAAGAGTAGCTGATAAGACATATTCTAAAGTGTTGCCATCAATGCCAAAGGGGGAGATTGTTGGCATTACAGATATTGACAAAACCGGTTAATCTAGTGAATTGGTATATTAGTTGAGATTTGTCATTAATGACTAACACTGACCGGTGGAGTGGTGTATCTCAGTAGCAAAGGTGATGGCTTGCAAACAACATGGAAGCAGTATTAGAGATAGATGATCAAGGTTCAATCGGTTCAAGGGAAGACAAAATAATCCAACCGGTCTATCATTCAAGAAGATTGGTGTTATGGTTAGATCTTCAAGTTGGCTATTCTGATGATGATGTAGTCACAGAAGGTGAGTTAGGCAAGAAGGTTTGAGGTCCTATGCAAATTGAAACCTCATTGGCGAATAGGAAAAGCGGCTTGATGTAAGTACTGAAAATGGGTAGCAAAGGATGAATTGGTAGTGAAGAGCACAGTGGTATACCGGTAGGCTGGTGAAGTAGAAGGAAGATAGGTGGTCACCGTAAATCTAGAAGTGGTCATTGGTAACAAAGTTGCGATGGGAAAAGGTGAGTTGGTTAGTTTGTGATAACGCCAAACTAAAGGTTAGTGAAGTCAACCTCAGTCATCATGCAGTTAAGCCACACTTTTTGTGGATTTTCTGGTTGCATTTAAAAGACTGAACTCGACCCAGAAGTTGCTATTTTTTGGGTGATGCAGTGGCAGATTTGGATGAATAATTGGTGTAATTGTTCCAGGGTGCATAGAGAAAGAGCGGGAAGATTGAATTTGAAATCTACCAAGATTTGTGATTGCATTTATTAAGGAAACATCTGAAGGTGACAACAGATGGAGTATAAAGTGTTTTGAGTTCATGCAAAAAAAAATTGGGCAAAAATTTTTGCAAAGTGCAAATCCTATGAGAGGTGATCCAATATGCAGAGTGAAGAGTGAGGAAGTGCTTAGTAAATTAGCAAAGCAGAGTGTGTGTGAAGTAGACCAACAAAGTACAGAGCCGAGGGTATGAACAGAGAACCAGTGTAGTGCAGAGCAGACACAACCGGTCCAGATAGAGTATGAGATTCATTGTGATTTGATCATGCTATTAGTATCTATTCCAGTAGATCAACTTCATGTTGCTTTCTAACCATTGCAACTCAAAATCCCTTAACCGGGTGGACTCTGATAGGTCCTGTTGTTTAAATCCCTTAATCGGGTGTCATCTTGATTGATGATTTAAGTCCTTTAATCAGGCTACCTTTAATAGGGTAAAGGCTTTAAAAGGCCTACATTCAAATCCCTTAACGGGGAGGCACTTAACAGTGTCTCTGTAAATCTCCTAATAGGGATGGCTCCTTACAGGGTGTGCTCTAGAAGAGTACGAATTTTGTGAGTATCAACTCACATCGTGGTTTTCTCCTATTTGGGTTTACATGAGATAATTCTTCGTGTTATTGTGTATCTTTTCATGCATGCATGTTCTCTTGCAATAATTGTTTGTATTGATGAATATTAAGTTAGTGCGGACTTGAGTAAAAGGGTTTTAATTATGTAAAATCGGTAGGTGAGTGATTCACCCCCCCCTTCTCCCTCTCAATCACCGGTAGGGACCAATAGAGATATAGTTAAAATATATAGATATGCATTTGATAATTATATACAAATAGTTCATAAAGAAGGTATACGTTTGAAACAAGATTGAGTTTTGTGAGAAGTGTGCACAAGTATGTAAAGAATATGTTAAAGTGATGTCAAAGCATAATGTGTTAGAAACAAGGGAGAAGAAAAAAAAGAGAATAACAAACTTTTTTATTCATAAATTCATGTTTTCCATTCATTCTACCAACTGATTACAAAATGTCTCTTGATATTGAGGACTTAGTTCTTTCTAGAATGGGTAGGAGGTAGTTGGAAGAAACTTCCATAAATCTAAATATTGATTACATACATTGGAAAATATCTTGTAGGTGGTTGTGTAATTAAGTTGATAAGACAAAAGCTCCTAGCAAGTATTAGTGTTGATTTGGAGCCTTCAAATTACATAATTGGCTATACAGTAGAGGTAGTTGAGATTATATTCTAACACTTTCCCTTAATCTCAACTACCAATATACTATCCATCTTTTGTTTTTTGTAGCTTTCTCTAATTTTTATTGTAGTCAAATTCTTTAGCGATCCTCTCTTTGTGTCTGCAATCTCTTCTTTGTTTTTCTTGCTAACTAGTTATTTCTACAACTACTGCACTTTTCAGCATTCACAATGTCTTCTCTTTATCTATTGCCAACTTTACTAATCTTTTCATGACTTCTGACAAGTGATTTTATCCTCTAATTTTCTGATTTCTTTTTCAACTCCTCTTTTTTTCTTGTGCTCCAATTTTCTTCAACTATTGTGGCAGTTTCTTTGACACTTATTTTCAAGTCTTCAAAACATCATATTGTCTATAGTTGTCTTGGTAGAAAGTTATTTATTTTTACTCAAAACACTTGTTATTGCTTTTGAACATCCAAACCATTCACGACTTCTATAAACCTTCACATATGAACATTTGTACAACCTTTTGAACATGTAAATTTTTCCCAACTAGATCCATAGGTCCATCCATAATCTATTTTTATACATCCCGCCATAGGTTTTGTCTTCCTTTATTTCTTCCAACACATCTTTTCAAAATGATTTTCTTAAACCACAAATTTTACATGGATGCAAATACCAACACATGTCTTCTTAGTTTTGCAGGATTGTAGGTACAAGCCATCAAATCCACCTAGTTCTTAGGTTTGAGTGTGCCTACTTAATCTCGATGGAAGTTGTGGGAGATAGCACAAGGCTCGATGTCCATATTCTTAGCCCTGCTTGGCCATAGGATAGTGTTCTCTGTTTAGTGCCAACCTGATGATGACTTGTTTTATGTTGTCATTGATGGCAACTATGTTTTAATAGTCATCTAAGTCTTTTAGGCCAACCGGTAAAGCATAACCAGTAGAGGAGACAGTTTATCAGTGAACCAACAAATACAACTTCAACCGATAAACAAGAACAAAGTTGTATTCAAAGCAACCGGTATGAGAGATCAATGAAGAGTTAGGTGATGTGGTTCTACAGGAATGTTGGAGACAAGTAATTGCAAGGATATTCAACACCGTATTGGTAGATTCAATAGGATAAGCAAGTTCTGATAAATAGAGTAGTCAATCTTGAAGGACAGTCAACCGATAGAGCATAATGACTTAAATCGGTTAAACCGGTAATGATTATGTTTTATTTTTGGCTTGTTATGTTAGTGGCTGACATAAGTAAAGCGTTTAGTGTAAGATTGTCTAGATTTATTGAACCTAGGAAATTGTTCCAAGGTTATTAGCTGACTAAGTTGATGTTGATATAAAGTGTGATAAGTTATGAGATAAACAAGGAGATCATAAGTGAATATTGAGAGTTTGATTGTGTAGTAAATTGAGAAGCTCTGTATTGATGTTTTGTTGGTGTATTGAGTGGAACTGAAGCGAATCTTATTAGGCACAAAGGTGCTACATGCAAATCATTTTACTGTTATTTTCTTAACAATTGCAGCAATCAAATCCTCTAACCGGGTAGGTTCTAACAGGCCTGAAATTGTAAATCTCCTAACTGGGTAGCTCATTTACTTGAGTCTAAATCCTCTTGCGAGGTTGCTCCTAACATGGCAAAGCTTTTAATAGGGTTGAGATTGAAATCCCTTCACCAGGTGACTCATTAGCTTGGGTTCTTAATCCTTTCACAAGGTGACTCCTAACAAGGTCTGCTCCTAACTGGGCATGTTTGTATGACCTTAACTGGTCAAAGATCTCTATTCTGCAGATAATGAATCTTGTGGGTATTAATTCCCACCGTGGTTTTTCCCTTTTGGGTTTCCACGTATAAATCTGTGTGTTATGTGGAGCTTGATATATTAGGTGTTAGCTTATGTGGTTATAATTTTTTTATGTTTATTAAGCTTTAAGTTATTTAAAGTGGTGATCAAATATGTGTTGTTGTTTTTGCTTGCACTGATTCACCCCCCCCTCTCAGTGCCTTATAAGTTTATTAATTGGTATTAGAGCCTGATTCCCTTAAGGCTTAACCACTTTAGAAGGATCCTCAAGGCTATCATGGGGGATATGAGTTATAGAGAGTTGTCTAACCAACTTGCAGAATTTGAAGAAGCCCTAGGCGAGTTGAGGGTTAAGTATAAAGCTTTGTTGGCTAAGAGGAGAGAGCTAGCTAAACAATTGTATGAACTTAGTGAAAATGGTTCATCTGAGGAAGCAAACATGGATGCATTGGTTAATGAGGTAGAAAAGTTGAATGATGACAAGGAAAATATGAGGAGAGAGTTGGAAGCCCTAACCATCAGGATGAGTCAAGAGCTTGAAGCAAGGAGGACAATAGAAGAACAGATTAGAGAAAAAGAACATGAGATCTTTAAGTTGAACCAGGAGGTTGGAACTTTGTATGCTAGTCATCTTCACGAGGAACAAGAAGAAAAAGAAGAAATAAAGGTTGATCTAGACACGGCAATGTCTCTAAGAGAAAGTCTGATAAAAAGGAATGAAGATCTTACAAAGGAACTTGCTGATTCTAATGAAACACTTGCAAAGTTTAACAAAAGTTATTCTATGCTTGATGAACAGATTCAATCACAGAGGATGAAAGGTGAGACACAAGGCTTGGGATACACTACTTTTGAGAAAGGTGAACCTTCCAGTACAAAGTACAACATTGAAGAAGGTAAATATGCACCTAAGATCTAGAAATCCACCAGTAAGAAACCCTACAAACCAGTATGCTTTAATTGTCATAAGCTAGGACATACTACTAATATTTGTAGATCTAATTCTTTTGATGGTTATAGACCTAATGCCTATCAAGGATACAAACCTAGAACCTTTAATGGATATTGTTACACTTGCAACATGTATAGGCATAGAGATGTTGAATGCAGGTATCAAGTAAATCATCTGACACCCCACATGAATTAGAGATCTAGTGGAGATTGGCAAAGAAATTTTAATGACCAGAGAAATGCAAATAGGGAGAGACCCTATGCTAACCGGTCTAGTCCCTATGAGATGGAAAAGAGAATGAATGTGATTTGCACAATCTGTCATAACTATGGTCATGTAGCTATAAATTACAGAAGAAGGATTGGTAGAGGAAATGCTGGACCCTAGAGAGCATTTAGTATGGCATGTTTTATTGTCACCAATCGGGACACCTTGCAAAGTTTTGCAGAGCTAAAATGAGTCAACCAGTAAATCAATCTACTGACCAGAAAGGGAAGAAGAAATTTGATGTGGAAGAGACCAAAGCATAGATGAACAAGATCTAGAGAAAGAAGAGTGATGAGAAATCATCATAAGATCCTAATTCTTCACCTAGTGTGGAGAAATCATCACTGACAAACTAAGTTGTTAAAAGGCTTAGGGGGAGCTTAATGTCAGATCCATTTTTGGACCCCCTTATATGGTGTGCGGTAAGATAAATTTGCATATCTTGATGCATTATAATATTGTGAAGTGATTTTATGATCAAATCGATAGATTTCATGTGATATGAGAACTGATAGTATATTGAATGGTGTTTTACGGTTTTTTTGTTTATACAACCGAGAATAGCATTTAATGTAGTAGGTATTGAGCAAATAAAAGGACTTTTGAATATCATTTGTCACTTTGCATTCTTAAGAGCACTCAGAGAGAGAAAAGAGAAGAGAAGAGCTTGTGTGTGCAAAATTTGATTAGATTAATAGAAGATTTGGAGTGATCTATGATCGGTAATCGGTGAAAGTGCATTCTCAGTGTTGAAACCCTAGTTGTGGAAGCATTGAAAGGTATTTATCCGACAAATCTTGTTATCTATTTCTAACTCTGAATATTTGAAGATGGATGCACTACATCTTGTAGATGTTACAGGTAGGCCTCGTCTAGAGTTTAAGAGGTACCCTTTTAAATCCATTGAAACTGATCTCGCCAGAGCCCTATTCAGAGTCCTATATGGAGTTTTGCATGTAGAGGATATTAGATCATAAATTCACTATAAGTTGGAAGATCTTGGAATTTTTGCTATATTTGATCAATATAGCGTAATGTGTGACAAGAATAGAGTATTGAAAGAAAAGTATAGGAGGGTTACCGATAAAGGTTTTCACCATGTACTTAACTCTTTTGATGATTTTGAGGATGATATTGTGAGAAATGTTTTGAGTCATGTGCATGACCAATTTATGTGGCTTGATCGACCACATAATATTACCAAAGAAGTGATTTATGCAGTAACTAGATTGTGTTCCACCGGTGAAGTTCCAGTAGTGAAGATCAGTTCCTAAGGATGATGTTGTCAAGCTAACCAAGTCACGATGGGATGGAAGAGCTATGACTGTTAATGAGATTGATGATCCCGAAAGTAGAATTTGCTTCAATGGTCATAGGATACCAGGTATATCATTCTAGTAGGATGAACAACATACCTGTTGTAGCCATCCATACTGCTTATTGGATGATCAAAGAAAATATTGATTATGATTTGTCTAAGGCATTGAGAATTCAGTTGGTGCTCAATCTTGAATCCATCAAGAAAGACGAAAGACTGAAGTTTAAATTTGGACAACTAATTGTTGGATTGTTCTTCTATTTTCAGAATCTCTTTCCTAGTATCAGTGATGTTTAATGGTCCAAGGACACATTGACATTGTTACAAATGAAGAACAAAATCAGGATGTTGGGTAATATTTTTGGTTTGATTGCTTGGGGTTGTTTCAAAGATTTTTAGAAAAAGATGCATGCAAGAGAGAGGATACGAACACAGGCTGTTAGTAGATATGATGATACCATCTGTTTTTGGGTTGACACATACACATGTCAGATGGAGGCAGTCAATCCTAGGATAACTTGGGTGATGCCTATGGGATATGAAGTCAAAGCAGATCTTTTGGTTGCTTATGCTAAACACTTGCTAGCACAACTGGTAGATACTACTGCTGAGAGGTTTGGAACCTTTAAAGAGAAATCTTTACAAGTGGACTCTGAGTTAAACAAACCAGTAATTGCTAAGAAAGTGAGAAAGGAAGTTGAGAAGTTTGCTAGGCAACAAGGATTTACCAAGGAGGCAATAGCAGAGGCTAGAGCAAAATTTGAAGCTAAACAAGCAGGACCATCTAGTGCCCCAACCGGTACCAGCACCGGTATGAAGACAAGAAGTGGAGAAGTTAATAAAGAGAAACCTACTGAAGCAAAGAAGGAGAAGCCTTCCAAGATACAATTCAAGAGAAAAGGTAAAGTCATTGAGCCCCCTGCACCTAAATCATCGGTAACTACAGGTAAAAGGAAAAAAGAACAAGCAAATAAATCAGTAGTTGTTGATGAAGAAGAAACTGAATTAGAAGGTGAGAAGAAAACTTTGAGAGCTAGTGGTAAAGGGTCAAAGGTTATAGGAGCATCTACTATCAAATCCATCAAGAAACCAGTAACTAAGCCTACATCTTTTGAAAAGTTGTTAATAAGTATTAAGGAATATGGCATTCTTAAGGGATTGAACAAATTGTATGATAATTTTGGTGAGAATGAACAAAGGCAGATAGAGGATGCAGTTGTTTTCATGATGAATAAATATAGTAAAGCCCTAATTGAATTGCAAGGGTAGATTTCAAATTCTTTGTATAATAAGTTTGATGCTAGATGGCAGGCAACCATAAAATAGGATTGAGAATTTATTGAATTTATTCTTAAAAACTTGCAAACTAAAGCCACAAAGGAGGAGATAGATGAAATTATTGCAAAGGCTAAATCATCTTTTGATCTAAGAAAAGGTTGAGAAGACTGTTAATTGGTGAGACACAATCAATTCATATGGAAACTGAACAGATTTTGAAGAAATTATTGGGTTAGGTACCTGATGAGGAGGAAGAGCAACCAGAGAAGCTTAAGGCAGAAGATCTCTCAGATGATGTAAATATTGATGATTTTACACCCGATGAGATTGTTATGGGAAACAAATCGGTAGATGAAGAAGAAAAGGCAGAACCGATAAATGTACAAACTAAGATAGTTATAGTTCCTGATGATGATACAAAAGTTAAGGTAACTGGTACTGAGGAGGAAAAGAAAGATCACACTGAGGATATACAGGATGAAGGTGTTCAGATGACTGAACAACAGGAACAAAAACCAAAGAGAAAAGAAGAAAAGTAGACTGAGCAAGAGCCACTGGTAAAGGACAAGGAGAAGGAAGAAGAGGAGACTGATGAAAAGATTGAAGAGGAGGTATTGAAATCAATGAAACCAGAACCTAAAGTGATACCTTTATCACTTACCTCTAAGAAGAAAATTGATGATGATGAACTAAGTATTCAAGGACCCATCAATATGGATGCGTTGAGTTCTATAGAACTAATAGAGATTGCATCTGCCTTGAAATCTAGAGCTAAGAAGAAAAGAATGAAGGAACAACAAAAGGAAGCTCAAACTATACAATGTGCAGTTGAGATTTTGTCTAGTCTATTACTAGAGACAGACACTAATAGACTGTCTACACTGATTGATAAGTTAGGTCAATTGGTTGCTGATGTTGGTGACCAAATTAAAAGTTTTAAAGTTGCAGCCTATCTGAATGTGGAAAAGGAATACAAGAAGAAAAGGGTAGAGCAGTTGGTGAATGATATTGATAAAGACAAAGTTGCTCTAATGGTTAATAAAGATCATATTAAAGATGCACTTGAAATCGGAGGTAAAATCCTTTCCACTGTTGCAAAGTTTTCACTATTTTGTGATGATTTGATGAAAAGGAAATAGGAAGCTGAAAAGGAACTTGAAGTTCTAAGTGATTCATTTAGCCCCCTAAATGATTCTGCTATAACTTTTGGTAGATCGGTTGTTGAACTTCAACATAAGCTAAAAGCTTATGAGAATGAACAGGTCAAAAGGAATATGTCACTGCAAGAACTCTAGACACTTTTGATCCCTAGGTTGAAATTTTGCAGAGAGGTTACAAGGAAACTAAGGCTATTCTAGCTACCCCTGAGATGAGTACAATTGATGACATGGAGGATCTGGATTGCCATATAAGAACACATGTTGAGATAACTGACACTCTTTTTAAAATTTGGCACAATGATTTGATGCAATGAAAGTTTCATTTTGGAGATGTATTTTCTAAAATGGCATTGTAAAAATGCTTTTGAACTTTTATATCTATATATGGTGATGCAAATTTTGATGTATATTGCATTTATCTTTCATGTATTTTCTTACCTTTGTCATTGTTGTCAAAGGGGGATTAGTAGTATAGTCAAAATTTTATTGTAATTACAATGGGGAGTAGTAGATAAGTCTTGTAAAATGTTGTAATTGCTAAGGGGGAGTATGAGTCATGAGTTGAGTCAATTTTTGTATTCCACACAAAAACAGTTATTTTCCTAAGTGTTGCCATCAATGCCAAAGGGGGAGATTGTTGTCTTGATGATGATGTTTTGATGTAATAAGTTGAATGATGACCTTGTTTATGTTGTCATTGATGACAACTATTTTTGATAGTCATCTAAGTTTTTTAGGCCAACCAATAAAGCATAACCAGTAGAGGAGATAGTTTATCAATGAACCATAAAATAGGACTTCAATCGGTAAACATGAACATAGCTGTATTCAAAGCAACTGGTATGAGTGATCAATGAAGAGTTAGGTGATGCGGTTCTACAAGAATGTTGGAGGCAGGTAATTTGTAGGTATATTCAACACCACATTGGCAGATTCAACAAGATGAGAAAGGTTTGATAAATAGAGCAGTCAATCTTGAAGGACAGTCAACTGGTAGAGCAAAATGACTTAAACCGGTAATGATTATGTTTTACTTTTGGCTTGTTATGTCGATGGCCGACATAAATAAAGCATGTAGTGTAAGATTGTTTAGATTCATTGAACCTAGGAAATTGTTCCAAGGTTATTAGCTGAAAAAGTTGATGTTTATAAAAAGTATGATGAGTTATGAGATAAACAAGGAGATCATAAGCGAATATTGAAAGTTTGATTGTGCGGTAAATTGAGAAGCTCCGTATTGATGTGTTGTTGATGTATTGAGTGGAAATGAAGTAGATCTTATCAGGCACAGAGGTGCTACATGCAGATCATTTTACTGTTATTTTCCTAACAGTTGCAGCAGTGAAATCCCCTAACCGAGTAGGTCCTAAGAGGACTAAAATTGTAAATCCCCTAACCTGGCAGCTCATTAACTTGAGTCTAAATCCTCCTACAAGGTTTCTCCTAACAAGGCAAATCTTTTAACAAGGCTGAGATTGAAATCCCTTCACCAGGTGACTCATTAGCTTGGGTTCTTAATCCTTTCACAAGGCGACTCCTAACAGGGTCTTCTCCTAACCGGGCATGTTTATATGACCTTAATCGGTCAAAGATTTTTATTTTGCAGATAGTGAATCTTGTGGGTATTAACTCCCACCATGGTTTTTCCCTTTTGGGTTTCCACGTATAAATCTTTGTGTTACACGGAGCTTGATTTATTGGGTGTTAGCTTATGTGGTGATATTTCTTTTATGTTTATTAAGCTTTAAGTTATTTAAAGTGGTGATCATATATGTGTTGTTGTTTTTGCTTGCACTGATTCACCCCCCCCCTCTCAGTGCCTTATCAATGTATGTGCCTTTGTTGGTGATAATGTGGGTTTAATTGTGTCTTTGTGTTCGTAGAATTTAATTGTTAATTTATTTAAAGTTTTATTCTTATTGGAGAATAAATTATTTAATTGTATACAAATTACATACATACATACATACATACATATATATATATATATATATATATAGAGAGAGAGAGAGAGAGAGAGAGAGAGAGAGAGAGAGAGCAATGTTAATATATTTATAATTATTAATAAATTAATGTTGATATTTTGAATAAATTAATTTACTATTAGAGCTTAAGTTAATAAAGTAGAATAAAATCTTTTACTGATTTATTAATTAAGTTAATAAAGTAGAATAAAATCTTTTACTGATTTATTAATTAAGTAAATTAATATTAGTGTTTTCTATAATTAAAATAATATAAAAGCTTCATTCCTTAATAAATCAAGGTGTTTTAATTTTAAGAATAAATAAATTTTATAAAATGAATTATATGACATTTAGAATTAAAATGCAATAATTATTTCGAAAAAGGCTTTTTGGGAACTGGGATGTAATTTTGGATTTTGTCAGGGAAATTCCTTGTTTCCGGGATTGATTATGGGGAATGAAAAAGAGTATTTTTTGGGGGGGGAATTTGGGGAGAAAAGAGAGGGGATGGAATGTAGGTTTTTGGGTGAATTTTTTGGGGAATCAAATTTTGCTTTTGGGAGGAATTTTTTATTTAAGAAGAAGCGTTCGGCAAGGAAATTTGTTGGGCAGAGGTTTTTTTTTCAAGTTTTCTTTTTGGTTGCTATGTGTTGTTGGGGCTAGATTTTGGAGCCTCCCCTACAAATTCATTCTAGGATTTCATTTAAGGTAGGGGTTTAAAATCCCTTGTTGTGTGTATTTGGTTTTTTTGGAAATCTTCTTTGAAAGAAAAAAAAAATTTCTTGTGTTTATGAGTTTTGTGGAAAGTTGTTTTAATTTGAAAATCTTCTGTGTAAAATTTTGATTTTGTAATGGGGGTTCAACCCACATTTGTGGGGAAATCCCACATTATGGGGGCTCTACCCACAGTTGTGGGGAGCCTTCCCACAACTGTGGATACCCTCCCACAGTTTGTCATTAATGTTTTTTTGTCGTGCATTTTCTATGAAGGTCGGTTGTTATTTATTTCAATCGATTAATATATCTTTTGCTCAACATTTGTTATTTAATTTCTTAAATAAAATATAATAGAAATCTTTTGCAAATTGTCTTTTGGAATTTATTTATTTACTTGAAATCGGTTTATTTAAAGTCTTGAAAAAAATTACATGTTAGAAATTTACTAGTTTGGTGGATAATGACTACCTTGTCAAATTATCGTTTGAGGGATTATATTGGATTAATGAAGAAAATAGGAATATGTGTGTCCAAATGTTTTAATGTTTTATTTAATATTGTTGTAGATTTATTTTGGAAATTATTTTATAGTAATTTTTATGAGAACACTTGATGAATGATGCGTATTTATATGTTTTGGTATCTATCAGTTTGTTTTTGTCATTATTCATCTATGGCTTTGTCAATTTGAGTTGACTTGTTTTAGTTATCTATGTTACCTTTTTGTGTGCTCTTCCAGTGAAGATTTTGCATGTGGCCAAGTGTTATTAAGTATTTGTATTGGATCTCACTGTGATGTGATTGGCTAGTATTCACTATGCACCATGGAGTTTTATTTTGAGTATGTTTACTGTCATAAGGGGGAGTGGCTTCCAAGTGGGAGTCAGGGCCCAAAGTGGCTGTCGGGATAGCCCCTTGGAAGTTTTGATTAATAAGTACTAATAACCTAATAATGAATCTAGGGGGTTGGGTAGATAAACAAATTAATCAAGATAATGATTTCCTTGCTCATTGCTTGAGTGCTCGGTTAGGCTTAAGATGAGGTAGGAAGATCTGGAATGGCATGATCAGCTACCTTGTCCTCTTGAAAGGAATGTTGGTTCCGTATGAGACTTGAATGAAGGGCAGGGGTCAAGAGATGTTACTAGGATAACCCATATCAAGTTATGTGATGAGACTCTCCTCTTGTGTGCACTATTGTTCTATTTTTGTGTATGTAGCTTCTAGAGTTATTTTATGTTGGTGGTTTATCTATGTAAGTTTTGATTTAGTCCTTACCTAGTGGAAATATGTTTAGACCATGTATTGTATTACCTTGTTTGATTGATTCAAGGCCTTATGTTATCTCCTAGCTTGGGGGTGGACCTTCAGGTTCCACATGGTCAGGTGGTAGTTGCCTTCTTCCATCGGAAATTTTGTTCTTGTCTATACATGGAATGGCTTCACTCATGTTCTAGATTACTAATTTTGGATTTGGTTAGCTCATTGTCTCAGATGGTGAATCTATGTATCTGTAAATTGTGCTTATGTGTATTTGATCTAATCTATGTATATGCATGCCTTCATGGCAATGATGTAATTATGGTGTACTTAAGATGAAAAATTGATGTATATGGAATGAGATTTAGAGGATAGGTTTTATGTCATTTTTGAAAACATTGATCTTAAAATTATATATGTTCATGTTCATTATTCATTACTTTGCGTGTTATGTTAATTGTTATTATTGGTTTTCAAAGAAAGTATCTTTTGAAAATATTTATATGATGCAATGTAAATGTGTAATACAATAATTGGTTTAAAGGGAATACTTAAACTGTTATTAGACTATGTTCTTTTGTGTAGCGATGTTATCCTTGTTTAGTTTTAATTCCTTTAATTGCTGTATGATGAGAACTATAACCACGTTGAGGAACCCTAAAGGAAGGTCTATAGATGTATTTTGCATGTGCATTAAAGTTCCATTCTTATCCTTCTATTGATTAAAATATTCCTTAAATAGTTTCAAACAAAAAATATTTCACTTTGAATTGGTTAAGTCTATTCCTCTAGGATTTCTTGACGGGGTGTTACACTTGGTATGAGAGCACAAGTTCTAACACTGGGCACGTTGGGTTCACTCGATCCTATTTCAATATCCTTGTTGCTTAAACCTTTCACATGTGTTACCCTTTTGGGTATCCTTGCCTTGTGATCTTAGACCCTTTCCTTTGGTGGTGAGTGTTTTGTTTAGGACGATGCCTAGTAGAGGTCGAGGGTGAGGTCAAGGTAGGGGTCGAGGACATGGTCGCATGGCCACTCGCCAAAACCCTTCTCCTCATGTTTCCTATGAGAATGATGGGGAAGTGCAACAACAGTTAGAACATCAGAGTGAGCAGAGGAGTGGTGGTCAACATAGTGGTCAATAGGAGCCTAACAGGGTTTAGATACGTCAGTTGCTTTAGGAAGTTTAAATTCCACCTTTTGTGGTCTTATCTTGTTATTACATTCCACCTTCAATGGGTGATCCACCTTTTGTGAAATATTTTATTATTTCTCCTATCTACCCTTATTTTTTAGTAAGCCACATGTCATGATTGTGTGCTCACATATCCATATGGCCATGCTTATATAAGTAGGCTCATCT
The DNA here is from genome assembly GCF_030272615.1 of Cryptomeria japonica. Classification (NCBI taxonomy): domain Eukaryota; kingdom Viridiplantae; phylum Streptophyta; class Pinopsida; order Cupressales; family Cupressaceae; genus Cryptomeria; species Cryptomeria japonica. The sequence goes on along the minus strand of NC_081407.1, from coordinate 96,511,363 downwards.
ACATTGTATGTATTTTTTAATGATCTATTTTATTAGTGTTTTGTATTTTGATTAGAATATAGTTTATTCTTATCAAATCTATTTGTCTCTCTTATTTTGCTATTTAATGTTCTCTTGATCTTGGCTATTTTCAACAAATTCTTACGTGTCATATTCCTTATGGTCCGGGCGTGTGTGTGACGATGTAGTGATGACCTGACAACCATCAAATTTAACATAGTGTTTTGTTGATACCAGCCTTCGTCGACACTTTTTTGAATATTTTTAGTCCTTCTCCAATGAGATTTTTGGTTTTGAGGGCCAACTTTGGAGGCACATAACTTTCTAATTTTAGCTCCTTTTTTGACGTAATTTTTTTTCATTTGGGTTAGTTTTTTGTGCTCTTCATAGTGGTAGTAGATTTCTTTGATTTTGATGGACATATTTTTCATAATTTTTTAGTTTTCCATGATTGTACCTATCTAATCCTTGATTTTGCAACTTCAGAGGCTTCGTTCGGGCTCATATGACCTCCTTTTCAAGTGCATAATTTTTTGACTACTTTCACATGGTGCTATTTATTTTTAACCATGTTGACTAGAAAATGCACTTTCAATATTTGGTCATTTTTGGCCTATATGGTACTTGTAGTTTATTTCGATTTTAGTTTAGATCTCTTGTAGTATTTGTTGGAGTCTCTTATAGCCTATTTAAGGTAGTTGTATAGTTGAAATCTGTTAAACAGTTTAAATAATCGGAAGACAACTGAGAGGGGCGAGGGGTGAATCAATTGTCACCAGATTACAGGAACCTTAAGAAATTAAAACCATTGTTACCAGAACACATAATATCAATACCGGAATACATAAACCATTTACCAAAATAGAAGATATATAAATTAAGCACAACCAACAATTAGAGAATAAATACCATCCACATGACACCAAGATTTGTATGTGGAAAACCCGGTAAAGGGAAAAACCATGGTGGGAAGCCTACCCAGAGTCAGATAATACTTCTGTAGTAAGTATGTGATTACAAATTGAGGGGCTTGCAATTGTAGGAAGGCCAACAACCTAGAGCACACTATTTGTTACAAAAGGAGTCTCACTGACTACATAAAAATCCAGGCTACAATCTGGAAGGAAGAATGAACTGCAATGATAACATCTCCTATGCCTGAGTATAGTTCCAGTTAAGCTCAATACTAGAAGGACTTAATCCTCTTGCATAAACCCAACTCGATCACCAATAATTGACCAAATCCTCTGCATGAATGATTAATACATTATTCACTTGCATACATCCTTTCTATATTATCCCTTACATGATCTACAATGAGATCTTACACATATATACAAACCCTTGACCATAAACAATAAGGTCGACCACCAGACAATAAAGCATATTACATAATTATAAAACATGTCGGCCTGAGACCAAACAAATAATATCCAACCCATAAGTCATCCCAGAAACACATCGAGAAGACCAATCAATACGTTACATTAAGCTGGTCCAAAACCTAGATAGAATAGAATAGGTCCAGATCTAAATGCAACACCACCAATTGAATGAAATACGAACATGATAATCATCAACATCCCGAAACTCAACTAGAAGCGGCACCAACACCACTTATGCATTACATCAAAAGATCTTCAATCAAGCTCTGCTAGTGAAACCCTCACCGGATCAACAAACCAGGCTTACCGACATAAAAGAAAGCATTTGATCACCAAATCAAAACCAACTGATTGAACATGAATCTGAGTACCATGAATAGCAGATCTAAGCCAATTTCAAAAGCCAAAGCATACCAGAGTATACCGGATCATCATAATCTAATCCAACTAGAAACCAAACAATTTACTAGGACCAAAAGGATACCGATAAAGTAGCCAAAACATCTAGTGTTGACATCAATGACAAAACATCAATGCAACACATAATCAATTCCTCTAAATAGCCAACAATCTCCCCCTTTGGCATTGATGGCAACACTAGATGTGAAAAACATCCAAGTTCCAAGAAATGCCAAACAAATCTCCCACACAAGAATATAGCAATGCAGTTCTGATCCATACTCTCCCTGTAGATGATATCACAACAAAGTTTTGCAATCTTCTCCCCCTAATCAATATAACCCTTAAGTTTTTTACATGAATATGTCTCCCCCTTTGACATCAATGCCAGAGATCTAACATAAATATCAAAGCAAAATCATAAACCATTGAATCACAAGACTAACTACTCCCCCTAAGTAGTAGCATCACCACATCAATCTGGAATGAACAATATCTCTAATAATGCATACCAGACGGATGCCAAACAGCATCAATCAATTTTATGCCAGAGGGGCAGAAACCCCTAATCTGTCTCTAAGGTACTCAAATGATTCTTTAGGTAGAGGTTTAGTGAAGATATCTACAATCTACTCTTTAATGTTCACATAAACCAATCTAACTTCATTTTCTTCTACCTTTTCCTTCAAAAAGTTATACTTGATAGATATGTGCTTTGTCTTAGAGTGAAATACTAGATTCTTTGATATGTCTATAGCAGCAGAGTTATCACAGTGAATAACTACCGGTCCATTGCCATGCACTTTTATGTCCTTTAACATTTGCTTCATCCATAGAACTTGTGTATAGTTAGTAGCAACAACAACATACTCAACTTCATCGATAGATAAAGAAGTACATGACTAGTTCTTGCTAATCCATGAAACAAGTTTCTTTCCAAGAAAGAAAGCTCCACCGGAAGTACTCTTTCGATCATCAACATCACATGCCCAATCTGCATTTGTATATGCACATAAAGTAAAGCCATCTTTAGGGTACCACAAACCATATTCTAATGTACCTTGTAAGTATCTAAAAATCCTTTTCACTACACTCTCATGATTTTCTCGAGGATCACTTTGATATCTTGATGCAATGCAAACAACATTCATTGTATCCGGTCTAGTCTAAGTCAAATATAGCAGACCTCCAATCATAGACTTTTATCTTGTAGGATTTACTGGAACTGGTTCATCTTTCTTTGTCAATTTCTCACTTGTAACCATAGGAGTACTTACCGGTTTAGAATCTTCCATACCAAATTTCTTCAACATCTCCCTAGCATACTTAGTTTGACAGATGAAAATACCTTTATCAGTCTGAGTGATCTGCAAACCTAAGAAAACATTCATTTCCCCAATCATAGACATTTCAAATTCATTCTCCATATTTTTAGAAAATTTTATGCAAAACTTATCTTCACCTCCAAAAATGATGTCATCAACAAAGACCTCAATAATCAGTATATCATCATCGGTGAATTTATAATATAGATTACTATCAACATTACCTTTAGTGAAACCAAGCTTTACAAGATATTTGTCCAATCTTGCATACCAAACTCTAAGTGCCTGTTTCAATCCATATAAATCTTTCTTTAACCTGCAAACCATGTTTTTATCATCCAAAAGTGAAAAGCCATAAGGTTGCTCAATATAAACTTCCTCATCAAGATCCCCATTCAGAAAAGCACACTTGACATCCATCTACAGGTGCAAAAGTTTCACCATAATCAATTCCTTCCTTCTGAGAATATCCTTTACAAACCAATCTAGCTTTATTCCTCACAACTTGTCCATCTTCATTTAGTTTATTCCTAAAAACCCATTTAGTTCCAATAACCTTCTTATTTTTAGGTCGAGGAACTAAAATACACGTGTTATTCTTTTCTATCTGATCTAATTCTTCTTCGATAGCTTTCATCCAAAATTCATTTTTACATGCTTCAGTTACTGATACCAGTTCAACTTGAGAAATTAAATATACCTCATTAGTTGCCAATATTCTTCTTGTCATCACTCCATTGTTCTTATCCCTAATGATTTGATCTTCTGAATGATTCAACCTTATATACCTAGGAGTCTTCTGATTCTCTGTTCCTCTTTCATGTTCTTCAGTTACTGTTGAATTTTCTGATATTGCCGGAGTAACTGGTTCAGCATTTTGTTCTGGTAAAGGTGTTACCGATTCAGTTATCATCATTTCTACTGTCGGTTCTTGCTCATAAATTATGATTTGACTTCTATTATGCTCATCCACCTTGATATTAGTGCTTTCCACAATACTTTACAATCTCTTTTTATAATATCTATATGCTTTGCTTTCATTAGAATAACCAAGAAATATTCCTTCATCACATCTAGGATCAAACTTGCCAATGAAATAATCTCTCCTGATATAACATTTACTACCAAAGATTCAGAAATACTTAACTATAGGTGTATTGCCAAACCATAATTCATAAGGTGTCTTACCAGTTTCTCCTTTGATATGAAATCTGTTGAATGTATAAACTGTTGTTCTCACTGCTTCTCTCCAGTAGATATCAGGTAGATTAGCTTCCATCATCATGGTTCTAGCAACATCCAAGATAGTTTTGTTCTTCCTTTCTACAACTCCATTCTACTGAGGTGTCCGAGGAGCAGAAAATTGTCTCCTTATGCCATGCTTCTTACAAAAGTTATTAAACTCACCGGATGTGAATTCTCCACCATGATTTGACCTTAAGCACTTAATCTTCAATCATGTCTCAGTTTCAACTTTAGATTTAAATATTTTAAACTTTTAAAAAGCCTCAGATTTCTCCCTTAGAAAAGTAACCCACATCATTCTAGAATAATCATCAATGATTAGCATAAAATATCTATCACCTTGAAAGCTTTTGATTCTTACAGAGCCACACAAATCAGTATGAATAAGATCAAGAAGATCATTAGATTTGTCTTGTATACTTTTAAAAGAGGTTTTGACCTATTTTCCCATTTGACATTCTTTACATACCGGATTATAGGGCTTCACAATCTTAGGTATATCTCTAACTGCCTTAGTTGAACTGATCTTTACCATGCAATCAAAATTCACATGACATAGCCTTTTATGCCAAAGCTAACTCTCATTAATTTGTGTGATCAAACATGTCTTCTCACCAGAATTCAAATGAAATATATTACCTTTTGTCTGAGTACCGGCTGCAAACTCCAATCCAGATCTATTAATGATCTTGCATTTTCCATCCTTGAATTGTAATTGAAATCCCTTATCCACCAACTGTCCTACACTCAAAATATTATGCCTTAAACCTTCAACATAATAAACATTATCAGTATTGTTCTTACCATCTAATGATATAGTTCATTTTCCTTTGATCATGCATGCTTTGTCATCTCCAAATCTAGCCAGATCACCATCAAATTCTTGCAAAGATAGAAACTTCCTTTTATCTCTAGTCATATGATGTGAACATCCACTGTCAGTTACCCATTTATCCTTATCTTCAATTTTAGCAACAAGGGACTTTTCTTCAGGTACATTCTCTTCCAGTGTTGGATCATCTTCCTTGATAGCCACAAACACCCATTCCTTTCCATTGTCGGAACCACTAGCAGAGTCTTGTGTCGCTTCATCATCAAAATCAGTCACACCTTCCTCATTCACAAAGTAACATGATTTATCTTTGTTTTTCCTGTACTTATGCTTGTTCTGATATCCAGGGTTAGGCTTAAAAGATCTTCAGCTCTTTCTTCAAATCTTGAATTCCTTTTAGGACATATAGATGCAAAATGACCTATCTTATTACATGCAAAAAATTTAAAAGGTGATTTTCCTTCATACTTACTTCCTACCGATCATTTAGGTACTCTTCTAGCAAATCAGGCTTCAAGTTGCTCAAATTATTCATCTTCTCTCTTCATATCATCCAATTCCTTTGCATACAAAGCTCTCCAATCTTGCTTGCCAGTTGATGATATAAATGCATGAAAAGAAAGTTCAAACTTCACAACTCCAAAAGGTCCAAATTCTTCAAGCTAAAAAATAGATAATTTCCGAACCAAGGTATCCCTATTGAGAGAAGTATTAGCCATTGTTATCAATTCATTAATTGTAGTAGCCTTCATCTTTTAAGTCGGTGGTAAAGCTCTCAGAACTTTAGAAACTATTTCATCTTCACTCAGAGTTCCACCACAACATTGAATTCCTATCATAATCTCATTTACCCTTTCCATGAATGCAATAATCCTTTCATCTTCTTCTGTCTTCAAATTTTCATATCTCACCCGGTAACCATTGAGTTTAGCAATCTTAATAGTAGGGTCACCTTCATTAAGAGTCTTCAACTTGTCCCATATAGCCTTTGCTGATGATTTGTTAGTTAATCTCATTATTTGCCGATTAGAAAGTGCACACAAGAGGGCTTCTCTAGCTCTACAATCATTCTCAAACTCCTTGTCCAATTTTGTTGGAGGAGGATTGCTAGATTCCAGATTAAAAGGAGTAACTCCATTCTCTGTGATTTCCCAATTTTTCTTACCAAGACATCTTAGATGAGTCTCCATCTGAATCTTCCATACTCTGTAATTTGTAAACCTGATGATGACGAGAAGTCGAGAAATAATGTTGGACAATGAAAAAATGTGTAAAGGGACAAAAATGGGGGGAAAATGGGCTTGCAAGCCTTAGGGTCATTTTCCAACCCTCTTACCAAGCCAAAACCTACACGGGTTTTGAAAAACAAAAAGTACTATTCATAGTTCTAAATAACCCGTACGGGTTATGAAGACATAATAATGTATGCTTGTAAACTTAGCATTTACTACACATATGTATAGACATACATAAATAATATGTGTTTATGTATGTATATATGCATATCTATAGTTATATATACATATATTTATATAGATATATGTATATATGTTTGTATACATGCATGTATCTCTTCTTTTCCTCTCTCTCTCATCTTCCTTCCCCCATCACCGTCTCTGTCTATTCTGAGCCCTAATTATCCTCCTTGAGTTCTATCTCATCTCTCTCTCTATCGATTCTCTCACCCTTTTCTTCTTCTCATTCTCTCTCTACCTCATTTCTCTCACCCTCTCCTCCTCCTACTCTCTCTCCCTATCCCATTCTCTCTCTCTCTCTCTCTCTCTCTCTCTCACTCTCTCTCATTCTCTCTCTCTCATTATGCTATCCTATTCTCACCCTCTCCCCCTTATCTCTCTATCTCTCCCCCTTCATCTCCCTCTCCCCCCGCTCCCTCCCTCTCTCTCTCTCTCTCTCTCTCTCTCTCTCTCTCTCTCTCTCTCTCTCTCTCTCTTTTTCCCAATCTCCTTCCCTCCCTCTCTTCTTGTCCTATTATCTCTCTCTCCCTCTCCCCCTCTCCATTTCCCAATCCCTCTCTCTCTCTCCTTCCTTTTCCCAATCTCCCTCTCTCTCCCTCTCCCCCTCTCCTTTCCCCAATCTCCCTCTCTCTCCCTGTCCTTGTCCCCCTCTCCTTTTCCTAATCTCCCTCTCTCTCCCTCTCTGTTGGCATTTCAATAGAAGGAGATTGTTGATATTCATTAAGGATATTGAGAAGGTTGTTGGAGATTATTGATATAACTTAAGAAGGATGATAACTACCTTTATAACATTATTTTGTCATTGATGTCAAGAAATTGATTTCCTACTTCAGTATGATGTTGCCATATCTTGAGAAGATTGATTTGAAGAGAATTATGATGTCAGTAAAAGACACAGAAATAATGTGATAAGAAAGAGGAGGAATAAGATATTCAATGGGGAACTATTATTGAGTTAGACAATGATGAGATCATAATGTTTAGATTGTTTTGATATCCTACACATGTTGTTGATTGTAAGGTTAATACTATACTATGTCACCGAGCAAAGAACCTAGTCGGTAAACCCTAAGGTTATCGATATCGGTTAATGAAGGCGGAATGTCTACCGAGTAAAGTTTAGTATTTACCAAGTTGCAACCAAGTTATGCCAGAGGGCATTGGATGGATACAAGCATTATTTAATGAAAGACAATGATGAGCTGGAGATGTATAAATGATTGGTATGTCGTGCATGAAGTTTGTTAAGGATCTATGGCAATGGAAGATCGACAGGAAGATCTATAGCTCAGATTGAACCGCAATAACCTTGTGCAAGTTCCAAGAAAGCAATACAAGTCCCAAGGCAAGGTAAAATGTTTTCAGATCGAAGGATACATTGAACCTAGTCAAGATTGAAGATCTGATGGCTAAGATTGATCATGGGAAATGTGATCAAGGAGATTAAGTGGTTAGCAATTATTTATAAATAAGGAATTGTTGATAAACAATGTATGCGGGCAAGTGTAAGCACAGGGATGCTGCATAGTGATTACCAAGCACAAAAGCTTGAAGACCTGTTTGAATAACAGAGTAGGGAGCCCAGCAGAGGGACAAGATAAGTCCTATGACTAGATTGTTTTGAGCAAATAAGAATCAGCTTTAGCATTTTAGATGTGAAGTTGTAGATATATTTTTATTACTGTTATTTTGTAAGTGATAGAAAATCTCTTAACCGAGTGGACTTAACAGTCTTATTTGTAAACCCTCTAGCAAGGTAACATTCTAAATGAGTGTTTGAAATACTTTGACAAGGTCACTTCTAACAAAGTGAAGGTCCTAAGAGATCTGAGGGAAATCCCTTAACCGGGTCACATCTAGCAATGTGTTTGTAATCTTTAACAGGATTTTCTTTTAATCGAGCATACTCTAGAAGAGTATATTTCTTAGTGGGTCCGAAATCCCACAGTGGTTTTTCCCTATTTGGGTTTCCACGTTAAATTTGGTGTTATATGTGTTATGATGATTATGTGTTTATGAGTTTGCATGTTTAGTAGTTTTTGGTTATATTGCTGAAGTATAAGTTACCGAGGTTGAATCTGTTGATTTTATGGAAGATTAAGTTTGTATGATTCACCCCCCACTCTCATCTTGTTAGCTATTGGCATCAAAACTTTACAATTGGTATTAGAGATTTGGACTCCGAAAGAAAAGTTTAAAGGTACTTGTGGCAAAGATCCGAAGATGTATAAAAGGGATGCACCAAAGCTGAACAAGTCAAGTTTCTCCACATGGCAAAAAAGGATGAAGCTGCATTTATCAGGAATTGGAGAATATGCAACATATTATTTGGAGAATGATTACATACCACCAAGAACCAACCTGATGACCTTGGAAGAGATAAAGGCAAAGCAAGAACATATTCAAGCTATGATTGAAATAACATCAACATTGACCGACTCAGAGTTTGTTGATCTAGAAGGCTGTAATGATGCAAAAGAAATGTGGACCAAGCTTATATCTGTATATGGCGGTGATGAACGTGTCCAAAGAGCACAAGTATATAGTCGAAGAGGACAACTTGAATCAATGAGAATGAATGAAGGTGAGAACATAACCCAATACAGTACAAGGTTAAAGGAGACTGTCAATCAAATCAAAGGAGCAGGAGGAACTATTGAAGAAAAGGATGTAACAAGTAAGTTGTTGAGAACCCTTCTACCAGCTTATGCTATTTGAGTCTCTACAATGAATGAACTAAGGTCTGTACCTAACATGCTAGTTTCTTTGGATGCTACTATTAGTAAGCTACATGCATTTGAGTTAAGTAATTTTGATAACAGTGGGTCTTTGGTAAATAAAGTAGAATCTGCATTCAGTTCTTTTCATATTCGTGAATCTAATGAATACAATGATAGAATGAGTAAGTACTCTGAAGGTAATCATAGTGGAGAAAGTGAAAGATTTTGTAAGAACATGGAAGAAGTACACAAACTGTATGAGGAAATCAAGAAGCAAGAAGAGTTTGAAGCATTATTAGCCTGAAGGTTACCAAGAGGCAAAGGTAAGTATAAAGGAAAGCTACCTTTAAAATGTTTCAATTGTGATAAAATAGGACATATGGCTTCTAACTGTCCTGACAAAGAATCTAGTGAAAAGAGAGAATACTGAGATAATAGGTAGAAAGACAACCAATACAGAGGACATCGAGACTTCAGAAGGAGAGACAAAAAGACATGCCTAGTAGCTAATGAAGGACTCAACGATGATCAATCTGTTGAAACTGATAAAGAAAAAGTTGTTTATGTGGCTATTAAAGATGGATCTGATGAAGAAAGGTATGAAGAAAAATCCCTAATATCTCACATAAACAATAATGATTCTTGGATTATACACAGTGGATGCTCACATCACATGAGAGGTGATAAACACAAGTTTTTTAAATTAGAAGATTATGATGGAGGCTATGTAAGATTTGGTAATGATGCACCATGTCCGGTGAAAGGTAAAGGATCTATAACACTTCTTGACAATGCTAAATGTGATGATGTATATTGGGTTGAAGGTTTGAAATACGATTTGTTGAGTGTAGCACAACTAAACAATATAGGATACCGAATAGAATTTCATAAAGGAATTGTCAAAGTTCATGACAAGCATGGAAAGTTATCTGCTACCGGGACACAAACAAAAGGTAATACATTTCATCTTGACTCAACTTGGAACAAGTGTCTTTATCCTAAAATAGATGATACCTGTTTATGGCATAAAAGGTTTTGTCATGTAAATTTTGATAATCTGATCAAAATAAGTAAGAAGCACCGAGTAAGAGGTCTACTGAGTCTTGAAAAACTTGAGAATGCTATGTGTCGAGGATGCCAGATGGGTAAGATGACAAGATCAAGCTTTACAAGTAAGTCCTACACTTCTAAAGAAATTTTAGATCTTGTACACACTGATCTTTGTGGTCCCATGAAAGTTCAAAGTTATTATGGTGACAAATATTTCATATTATTTGTGGATGATTACTCAAGGAGGATGTCAGATATGTTTTGAAAAGAAAAATCAGAAGCTTTTCAAATGTTTAAATGGTAAAAGGCAAGAGTTGAAAATGAAATAGGAAGACAATTGAAATGTCTTAGATCTGATAGAGGAGGAGAGTTCACTTCTGATGAATTTAACTTATTTTGCAATGAGCATGGTATAAAAAGGCAAGTATATGCGCCGAGAACACCTCAGCAAAATGGGATAGCCAAGAGAAGAAATTGATCAATTGTAGATTGTGCCAAAACCCTGATGATAGAAAAGAGGGTACCTCAAACATTTTGGAGAGAAGCAATCAGCACTGTAGTTTACACCCTGAACCGAGTTCAACTGATGTAAAGAACTATGAAGACACCATATGAGATCTGGTATGACAAGAAACCTAATGTAAGTTATTTTAAAATCTTTCGAAGTAGATGCTATGTTCACAAAGATGACAGAAATGGAAAGTTTGATCAAAAAAGTGAAGAAGGAACATTTCTTAGTTATTCTTCTAGAAGTAAAGCAATTAAATGTCTGATCAAATCATCTAACAAAATAGTAGAAAGTGCAAATATCAAAATTGATGAATTTGCAGAAAGAAATGATGAAGGAAATTCTAAAGAACCAGAAGATTATGAAGAATTCGTTTATGTTCAACCGAGAAGTCCTACCGAGAAAGCTGCTGAAGAAAATGAAGATAATGTCCAGTTAATGAGTGATGAAGAAGATCATACAGAACCTACCAAGCCTATATTAGCCAAATATGTCAGAAGACATCATGCATTAAGTCAGAATATTGGAGATAAGGATGATCCAGTGATGACAAGGAACAAACTGAGACAGAACACATGTCTGATATCTAAATTTGAACCGAGAATAGTAAAAGAGGCATTTAACAGTGAAGATTGGGTAAATGCTATGACAAAATAGATTGATCAAATCAAGAAGAATGACACATGGACACTGATCCCAAGACCAAGGGAAAAAAATGTAATAAGTACTAAGTGGATTTTCAAAAACAAGCTAAATGAAAAAGGTGAGATCATTAGAAACAAAGCAAGACTAGTTTGCAAAGGTTATGCTCAGGAAGAAGGAATATATTATGGTGAGACTTTTGCACCCGTGGCTAGACTTGAGGGAGTAAGAACATTGTTGGCATATGCTTCTTTCAAAAATTTCAAGGCATATCAAATGGATGTTAAATCTATATTTTTGAATGGTATACTAGAAGAAGAAGTTTACATTGAACAACCTGAAGGATTTGTTGAAAACAAGAGTAAAGATCAGGTATGTAAATTAAACAAAGCTTTATATGGTCTGAAACAAGCACCTAGAGCATGGTATGAAAGACTGAACTCTTACTTAATCAAGATTGGTTTTATAAGGACAAGTGAAAACAACAATATGTACATGAAGAATGATGAGGACAATGGAATATTGATCTTAGCCATATTTGTTGATGACATTATATTTTGTGGAAATGACTCTCTATGCAAAAACTTGGTAATGAAATGTGCAAAGAATTTGAGATGTCACTAATCGGTGAGATAAAGTATTTTATAGGTTTATAGATACTGCAAATGAAAGATGACATTTTCATTACTCAATCCAAGTACATAAAGGAAATCCTAAAGAAATTTGGAATGGAGGATTCTAAACCAGTAAGTACTCCTATGATACTAACTGTAAACTATCAAAGAATGAGGAATCTACATCTGTTGATGAGACACTTTACCGATCTATAATTGGGAAGTTGCAATATGTTGTGCACAATAGATCGGATATAGCACATGCAGTAGGTATTGTTACAAGATTCTTTGCAGATCCCAAGAAAACCCATATGACAACAATTAAGAGAATTTTCAGATACCTGAGAGGCACTGAAGATTATGGCTTAGTATATGAAAAGAGAAATGATTTTGATTTAAAATTTTATACTGATGCTGATTGGGTAGGCAACATAGATGATAGGAAAAGCACAAATGGTGGATCTTTCTTTCTGGGTAATAGACTAGTAAGTTGGCTTAGCAAGAAACAAGGATGTATCTCACAGTCAACAGCAGAAGCTAAATATGTTGTTGCAGCATTGAATTGTACCAATATAGCATGGATCAAACAACTGTTGGAAGGTATAAATGAGAAAGTTACCAAGCCAGTAACTATATTCTGTGATAATACTAGTGCCATTAACATTTCAAAGAATTCGGTAATGCACCCTAAGACAAAGCATATATCTATAAAGTATCATTATCTCAGAGAAGAAGTTCAAGAGAAGAAAGTTGTGCTGGAATATATCAGTTCAAAGGAGCAATTAGCAGACATCTTCACAAATCCATTACCAAGGGACACTTTTGAGTATCTCAGAAGCAAGTTAGGGGTCCTACCCCTATCTTCTACTCACTGACAGAGTTCGGTGAAAGCATCAATTTGATGAATCTAAAAAATACTATTTGTGGATTGATGCTGATTTACGCACTTTAGAAGGTTTTCTAAAGGTGTGCAGGAAATAGTGAATAGAGACAAGTTGCTCTGACCGAGACTGAGATGATACATAGCAAGGCAAATCACTTCACAGGGGAAGAAATCATGAATTAGTTTTTACTTTTTGGTATTGTTGTCAATGGGGGAGAAGACTAAATGGTTGACTGAATGGTAAAGCCCTAAATGAAGAAGATAATGGAAGACTAATGACAGGGGGAGAAGATTGCTGTAAAAGGGAGAAGACTAATGACAAAGCGAGAAGACTTCAGGATATTTTAATAGCTCAAGGACAAAAGGAGAAGTCTTACAACAATCTGAATCCAAATCAATTCGAATATCTTGTTGGTATTACCATTTAATTATTGCTTTTGCCATCAATGCCAAAGGGGGAGATTGTTGGCATTTCAATAGAAGGAGATTGTTGATATTCATTAAGGATATTGAGAAGGTTGTTATAGATTATTGATATAACTTAAGAAGGATGATAACTATCTTTATAACATTATTTTGTCATTGATGTCAAGAAATTGATTTCCTGATTCAGTATGATGTTGCCATATCTTGAGAAGATTGATTTGAAGAGAATTATGATGTCGGTAAAAGACATAGAAACAATGTGATAAGAAATAGGAGGAATAAGATATTCAATGGGAAACTATTACCAAGTTAGACAATGATGAGATCATGATGTTTAGATTGTTTTGATATCCTACACATGTTGTTGATTGTAAGGTTAATACTATACTATGTCACCGAGCAAAGAACCTAGTTGGTAAACCCTAAGGAACCTAGTCGGTAAACCCTAAGGTTATCAATATCGGTTAATGAAGGCGGAATGTCTACTGAGTAAAGTTCAGTATTTACCGAGTTGCAACCGAGTTATGCCAGAGCACATTGGATGGATACAAGCATTATTTAATGAAAGACAATGATGATCTGGAGATGTATAAATGATTGGTATGTCGTGCATGAAGTTTGTTAAGGATCTATGGCAATGGAAGATCGGCAGGAAGATCTATAGCTCAGATTGAACCATAATAACCTTGTGCAAGTTCCAAGAAAGGAATGCAAGTCCCAAGGTGAGGTAAAACATTTTCAGATCAAAGGATACATTGAACCTAGTCAAGATTGAAGATCTGATGGCTAAGATTGATCATGGGAAATGTGATCAAGGAGATTATGCGGTTAGCAATTATTTATAAATAAGGAATTGTTTATAAACAATGTATGTGGGAAAGTGTAAGCACATGGATGCTACATAGTGATTATCGAGCACAGAATCTTGAAGACCTATTTGAATAACAGAGTAGGAAGCCCAACAGAGGGACAAGATAAGTCCTATGACTACATTGTTTTGAGCAAATAAGAATCTTCTTTAGCATTTTAGATGTGAAGTTGCAGATATATTTTTATTACTGTTATTTTGTAAGTGACAGATAATCTCTTCACCGAGTGGACTTAACAGTCTTATTTGTAAACCTTCTAGCAAGGTAACATTCTAAATGAGTGTTTGAAATCCTTTGACAAGGTCACTTCTAACAAAGTGAAGATCCTAACAGATCTGAGGGAAATCCCTTAACCAGGTCACATCTAGCAATGTGTTTGTAATCTTTAACAAGATTTTCTTTTAACCGAGCATACTCTAGAAAAGTATATTTCTTAGTGGGTTGAAAATCCCACAGTGGTTTTTCCCTATTTGGGTTTCCATGTTAAATCTGGTTTTATATGTGTTATGATGATTATGTGTTTATGAGTTTGCATGTTTAGTAGTTTTTGGTTATATTGGTGAAGTATAGGTTACCGAGGTTGAATCTGTTGATTTTATGGAAGATTAAGTTTGTATGATTCACCCGCCCCCTCTCATCTTATTAGCTATCAGCATCAGAACTTTACACTCTCCATCCACCCCCTTCTCCTTATCCTACTTTCTCTCTCTCTCTCTCTCTCTCTCTCCCCCCTCCTTCTCTTCCTCTCTTCCTATCCCCTATTCTCTCTCTTACCACTTCTCTCCCTACCCTCTCTCCTTATCCTATTCTCTCCCTCTCTTCCTATCACCTATTGTCTCTCTTACCCCCTCTCCCCCTACTCTCTCCCTCTCTCCCTCTCTCCCTCCCTCCCTCCCTCTCCTTTTCCCAATCTTCCTCTCTCTCCGTCTCCCTCTCTCCTCTTCCCAATCTCCCTCTCCACCTCTCCTTTTCCTAATCTCCCCTCTTTCTCTCTCTCTCTCTCTCCTTATCCTATTCTCTCCCTCTCTTCCTATCCCCTATTCTCTCTCTCTCTCTCTCTCTCTCTCTCTCTCTCTCTCTCCCTCCCCCCTCTCCTTTTCCTAATCTCCCTCTCTCTCCCTCTCCCTCTCCCCCTCTCCATCCATCCCCCTCTCCTTATCCTATTCTCTCTCTCTCTCTCTCTCTCTCTCTCTCTCTCCTTATCCTATTCTCTTCCTCTCTTCCTATCCCCTATTCTCTCTCTTACCCCCTCCCCCTACTCTCTCTCTCTCCCTCTCTCCCTCTCCTTTTCCCAATCTCTCTCTCTCTCTCTCTCTCTCTCTCTCTCTCTCTCTCTCTCTCTCTCTCTCTCTCTCTCTCTCTCTCTCTCTCTCTCTCTCCTTTTCCCAATCTCCCTCTCTCTCCCTCTCCCTCTCCCCCTCTCCTTTTCCTAATCTCCCTCTCTCTCCTTCTCCATCCATCCCCCTCTCCTTATTCTATTCTCTCTCTCTTTCTCTCCCTCTCTCCCTTCTCTTTCTTTCCCTCCCTCTCTCTCTCCCTCCATCTCTCTACCCACTTCCTATTTGGTTCCTAGTTCTACATAACCTGTATGGGTTATGTAGAACTAAGGCCAAAACTTCTAATTCTACATAACTCGTAAGGGTTATGAGAAATTGTGAACATTCACATTAAAGGTTTCCATAACCCGTACGGGTTATGGGAAAATATTAATATATTTTAGTCCCAATGGCCTAAAAACCAACATTGCAAGTTGTTTGAAGGCCTCACTACTTTTGCACATGATTTTTTGGGATAGTAACAGTCAGGTTTTCTTATTATTTTGTCACTTTTTCTTTGAAATGATTAATTTGTCTCATATATTGGATTGTTTTGAAGTTATTTTATCATTGTTACTTTAGATTATAACAAAATGAAGATCATATGTTGTTTTTTTTCTTTGATCATGATTGATTTGTCTTGTATTTTGGTTTTTTTTAAAGCTATTTTATTATTGTTACTTTAAATTATAACAAAATGATGATCATTTGTTGTTTTTTTTCTATTTGATTGTGGATTGTCATCATGATGTTATGTGTAGTACAATGGGAAAGAACAAGAGAGGAACAAATGAACAAAGAGAGGCAGCAAAGGAAAGACAAAGGGAGCGTATGAGGAGATTACATGAAGGTATGTCATCTAATGCACCTAATGAAAGTGATGAACATTCAACAATTAAAATTGATATGATGAATGCACCAAATCAAAATGATCAACATAGACCAATTCAAATGCATATGATGAATGCACCTAATGAATGCAATGAACATACACCATTTGAAAATGATTCAGTGAATGCACATGTTAATGAAATTGAAGAAGATATACCATTTGAATTTGACGTGATCAATGCACCTAATGAAAATGAAGAGCATGCACCAATATTAAGACCTCTTATAATAATTCATAGAAAACCAAAGTTCCTAGAATAGATATTGATGAAAATATTATGAAGCCAATGCATGATAAAATTTCCGAAAGAAATTGTATAAGAATGGTTAGAAGAATTTGGAATAACTATTTTGATGACTTAAATCAAAGTGGAAGATGCCAATTAGTTGTTGAAATGGTTAAAAATGTGAAATTTAGAGAAACACTGAAAATCTTGGGGTTAAGAACATTCAAAAAATAATAGTGAAAGAGCCATTGTGAGAAATATTTTTAATGCATACCAAGCCATTGGTTCAAAATCACGCACTAAAGATGCTAATGTTACTCGTCGTGTCCTCACATAACCATAATGGGAAAGGAAATGAAAAAATCTTGTTTAATAAGAAAAACAAGCAAGTCATTAAGGATAAGTAGAACCACATTACACTATGCCTTAGAGAGGCAACAGAAAATTGAGGATCCTAACAATAATTATCTTTGGGCATTCTCAGGTAGACTCCCATGCAAGGACAAGGTTGTTTTTGATGCACTAAGAACGTTAATTGAAAAATATTGGCATGACAACATAAGGGTTTCACCCAACCAAAGAGATGTTGTTAGAAGGTGAATTGGAATTAGTAATCGTGAGCCACATCCAAAACACTATTTAGATACAACTCAAACACAA
Organism: Cryptomeria japonica; assembly: GCF_030272615.1. Lineage (NCBI taxonomy): Eukaryota > Viridiplantae > Streptophyta > Pinopsida > Cupressales > Cupressaceae > Cryptomeria > Cryptomeria japonica. The sequence goes on along the minus strand of NC_081407.1, from coordinate 96,493,896 downwards.
TTTTATGAAAGGTTTTTCCAAAGCTTTCCTCAGATTAAAATTAGTCAAAGATGTTTCTAGATGACAGAACCATGCATTATGATATTTATCGATATATATGATGTACTTTGCACACTAACGATGTTTTGCAGGAATGTGGTCTACAAGCACCTCCTAAGTCAATGAGAGAATTTATTTCAAGTGTACTATGTAGACGATATGACGGGTGCATTTACTATAAGATGATGTGTTTGAGAGGTTTTTGTCCTACATGTGGAAGTTTGCAACAATTGCATAGATGCCTACATCTGGATAGCACACATGAAATTGGTAAGGAACTAGTTTCTATTGGAAAATAAAGTCAGTCACATATGGTGTTAAAGATGGAAAATAATTAAAGAGGTGTGAGTTAGTGAAAAGGGATTTATGCGTAGCTGATTTTATGAAGATGTTTCAAGACAAACTAGTGTATGAGTACATAGGTCACGCACATAGAGCTAGGTGGTTAGATGAGAAATTCAAGTTGTGTAAGGAAACTTTCCCCCTTGGCACTATTGTCTATGTCATTGATTATGCTGAGAATTATACACTAAAGCCACAAAATGAAGGACAATCTATGTATTACCACTCTACATAAGTTACAATTTTTGTACACATGGCATTCATGCATACACATGATAGCACCGAGGAGGATAGGAAGGTTATAAGAGAATATCACTTCTATATCAGTGATGATCGTACTCGTTCCTCAGAGTTTGTGCAAGGATGCTTTACAGTCTTCTATGATAGTTTAAGGGAAAGAGATATAAGATACAACCAACACTTATATGGTCGGACAATTGCACCGCACAATTCAAGAATGCAAGGATGTTCTTCTAGTTGACTAGGATGCATGTGACAAGTGGTGTGCAACATTTTTTGAATTTAATTGAGCCAGGGCATGGAAAGGGAGAGCATGATTGTGCAGGAACATGTGTGAAAAGAGCTCTTACCAGAGAGAAATTGAAGTACGAAGGTGGTACAATGTTGATAGATGCAAAAATAATTGTGCAATGGTGTAACTCTATGATGAGACCGGGTAATGTAGGTAAGTCTATGGTTTCTAGATATTTTTGGTTAATATGTGAATCTAACATTGAAAACTCTCTAGATTATTGTACACTTACTAGATCAAGTGACATGCATTCATTTGGAAGTTCAAATGCAACATCACTAGTTATTTATAATAGACAAATTGCATGCTTTTGCTCTTCGTGTATGCATTTTATATGGAATGAATGTGAATAAAAAGAGTGGGTTGACCAATGGTCTTGTAGACCTTTGAAATCCCTAGATACATATCAACTTCCTAGAGCACTACAAATGAACCATATTGAAGCATCAGTGGATTTTGACCATGTATCAGACATAGTTGAACCATGTAAAGGGTTGCAATTCGCTACAATTTTAAGCTCAATTTATTAGTATTGACTTATGATGATTTTGGTATTAAATTATATCCTTCTATTAAATACAGGTCATGTATATGCAGTTATTGTGAATGAGAACAATGAAGAAGGAATATATTACTTTTTGTGTCATTGTATTGAGGCCAAAAAGAAATTGACATCTACAGTGGTTGATGGAGAGGGTATTGAGTACCCACTAGGATCCGTTGTTGTGACAGGGACATTGCTTAGAAGGTACAGTTGTTATGTCGAGTTGTATTGAGACCTCTTAAACTCATTTATTTATTAGTCATTGTATTGATTTTGGCAATAACTTATCCTTTTATAAAATGTAGGTACCCTATCAAAAATTCTAATGCTTGGTTGTTTGAGGACTTTGAGACACAAACATATTCTTCATTACTCAAGCCTTCTTGTTGCAACAAATATTCATTTGATTAAATATCGTGGTAGACCTCTTAACAAGGATTTGTGGAAAGTTCATGAATCTGACCATGAGGCAATACATGAGACACTAAGGGTTAGAGCTGATCCAGAAGGTTCTCTGTTAGGCCCAATATAGAAAGCTAATATATTGAGAGGGGAGGGGTGAATTAGTACTCCAAAACTTTTCCTTTGTAATAACCTTACTATTATGCATAAATAGAATAGTGCAGTAACATAAAATAAAACTATAATCAACAGATAACAATCATACATGATTCACTCCATAACACATATATTTTGGTCACACGGAAACTCTTGGTTAGAGAGAAAAACTATGGTGGGGATGGCACCCACAACTTCACTATTGCAATAATAAAGAATGCTCAGTTAGAGCTACATTTAGCTATTTCTGATAGCTTACCCTATTAGGAGTATTAAGATCAGTTAGATCTACCTTACTAAAGGATTTTTACAACAATATTGTAGCGTCGTAAATTGTACGCACTTGCTAAGGCAGTACAATTTCACACCCAGTTTAGCACCCGCCTTGGCGCGGTTTGCATTTTGCATTGCATTTCCCCTTTAGCACTTAATTAATCAAATTAATTAGGTCTAAGGTCCTATTTCATCATCCTTCACATCATAAAGTCGGGCCCTTTCATTAAAGTGTGCCCCTTTTCATGTTATTCCTCCAATACATCATCTAATCAAAAACCCTAATTAAGTCCTATTTTGAACTTGGGGGCTTGATTTCGAGGGTCAAAACATCTTGAAATCACCTGTAACTTCGGGATTCTCTCTAAAATCATCATATCTGATGGCCTTGAAAATTTGGTGAAAAGCTGCCGGGACCATGGCGCCCGGAGTGCACACGGTCCCGGACATTTTTCCCAAAATTTTAGGAGCACGATCCAATCATAAAATAAAGCTTAACCCCAAGAAATTGGCGGGAGATTCAATCTCTAGGTAGGCCAAAAGACAAAATTGTGACCTAGGGTTTCATACATAAGAGCTCTCTTTCTTCATTGGAAAGGATCCAGAATTTGTTTTCAGGAACCTCATATGCAGCGAAAGAGCAGATCTTTGAAGACTTCAACAACTTTCAACATTCAACATCCTTCTATCAAGCATTTATCAATTCCATTCATCCATTTAGGGCTTGGAAGACATTGAAGAACAATAGGAGATTACCGACTGAAGATTGGCTTGTACCCTTCCCTTGGGGGTTGGGTATCATTTCATGTTGTTTTCATGTCTTTGCATAAGCTTCAATATATCATTTATTCATGCTTTAGATCACTTTGCATCTTGATTTAGAGCATTTACATTATCATTTACAAGCAATTAGGGTTTACTTTCTAGGTTGCTCTAGTTTGCTTACTTGCATTTTAGATCTTGCACACACACAAGGTCTGCACACACATTACTTTTACAATACAACTTGGCTATTCATGGAGGTGGAAATCACCAAAGTGGGGGTTTGACTAAGGCAAAACCCTATATAGCCGCCCAAACATCTTTTTCAGATACAAGTGTAGGTTTCGGGACTCGGACGACGCAGTAGGTTGCAGATCCGGGAAAAGCAGGTCGAGATAACACTCCACACCAAATTGCAGAGCAAAAGACCAGGACAGGGGCATGGGGCGCCCTAGTCCTGCCAGGACAGGGGCACTGGGTGCCCTGGTCCCTGGGACAGAGGCGCTGGGCGCCCTGGTCCTCCTGACAGACACCATTTCCGACAGTTTTCCAGAGTGCACAATAGCAGTTTCAGGTGCAGTTTCCGGGACAGAATCAGGATAGTGGTGCCCGCGCCCCCATCCTGAACATTTTCAATCAAATTTTGACTCTGGGTACGCATCTGCATTCTTGTCTTGTCCTTGTGTTTGCAGCTTTCCATTGTTTAAGTTCAATTCTGCAATCTTGTTATTAGTTCATACTTGCATTTTAGGGTTAGGAATTGAACTTGCATAATGTTATCTTTCAATTTCAACAAAGGAATAGAAATCCTTATAGGTAGCCTGTGGCTCTCTCTTTCACAAAAAGAAGTAGCCAATTGTGTGATACCTCTAGGCTCTTTCGTATTCCGTAATGTGTGTCAAAAGGTAGGATTAGGGCATGTTAACCTAGTCTCGCTTTTTCCCCCACACATTTTGGTGAACCCGACGTGAATCTATCATTGCTTCCTCTTGCATTACATTTGTTAGATCTAGATCTAGATTTAGTGTGCTTTCATTTCATTTTCATTAAAAAAAAAAAAGAAGAGTTTGTTTCTTTGCATTGTGTGTTTAATTTTCATGCAACTTTCATTTCAAAATGTCTGACTTTTATTTGCAAAATGTTCATGCTTATGATGATTATTATGAGTATAGCCAAGATGAATTAGATGAAGCTTTAGATGAGTTTTTGAACCCTAAGGATGCCAAACCTTCATTTTACCAAAAACTCATAAACGTTGTTACTATGCCATTTCGTTGTGATGAGAAAGATAAGTTGAATGATTCCTCTCAAGGGTACATTCCTATCAACTCTTCCACTAAATCTAGTAACATGGTTGTTTTCAACAATCCCCTCTATGAAGAGATATCTCCTTTCAAACCAAAATATAAACCTTTTGATAGCTATGATCATACTTTGTTGGATGATGCTCTTGATGACTTTGTGGCTTTATCAAAATCTTTAAACAAGAACAAGACTTCTAAATTGGTTAACATGATAAACTTGAATGAGCATAAAAAGCCTCTCTTTGAAGTCCAAGGTGCTTATCCTTCTCCCACCTTTCAAGGCCCTAAATCACCTCTCCTTACTATCCAAGGAGGGTATGATCATGATTCCTTTCGTACTCCGAATAAACCAATCATCACTGTGCAAGGAAGAAAACCTATAAGTCCTTATAGTTATGCCAAGCAAATAACTAGAGAGAGTTATCATGCGGTTGCCCATACTTACCATACCAGAAATAATAGGCAGCCTAGTCCTCCTCCCGTCATTCCAGTTTCTCTTCCGAATCCTCAACCAATTCTTCCACAAGCTCCCCATATTTCACAAGTTCTTAGTAAGAAATATGATCTCATAGAACAACTTAAAGTGACCCCTGATAAGATATCCCTTTGAGATTTGATTCAAACTTCTTCCGCTCATCATGGAATGTTACAAGATGCCTTGAAATATTTGAATGTTCCTCCACCGAATACATCTAGTAATATAGCATCTTTGGTTAACTCTGTGATGAATCCTAAAGCTCAAATTGTGTTTACCCAAGATGAGTTGCCTACTAGTGAAATTCAACATCAATATGATCCCTTGATGATTGTGGTTATCATGAAAGACACTGCTATAAGATGAACACTAGTAGATAATGGCTCTGGTCTTAATGTGTGTAGCATTAATCTTTTGCATACGATGAATGTGGATACATCCCTAACTGAGCTGGACTCTCGTCCTATTCGAGGCTTTGATAATGTGGCTAAAACTTCATTAGGTACTATCACCTTACCCATCACAGTGGGGCCTGTTACTTTGCCTACTCCTATCCATGTTATGTTAGGAAATCTAACATACAACTTGTTATTAGGGAGACCTTGGATTCACAGTATGCAAGCTGTCCCCTCTACATTGCACAGACAAGTTAAGTTTATCTATAACAATAAGACATATACCTTGATAGGTGATACTAATTTCCAAGCTTGTTTACAAACATCTACTTCCAAAGGGGGTTCTTCTAAGCCGTCCTTGTCTAGTGATGACTCTTTAAACAAGATACCTATCGACGAATCCTCGCTCTCTGATGATCAAAATTCTTTGGATGAGTCTGGAGCTCCTGAAGAAGACTCTTCTCGACTTGAAACTACACATAAGAAGGATTTTGATCCTGAGAAGGTTCTCGCAGATGACGATTGGGGATCCCTTGATTTTAATCCCACCTTTGTAGGTGAATATAAGGTTCCTTCTAGAGAGCTTAAAGTTGAAAAGAAGGAAGAAGCTAAAAATCAATCAACATTACCTGAGCCTATGAGCAATAATTTTGTGGCGGCTTCTCAAACTTCTTCTCCTCACACCTCTAATTCTGAAGAGTTTGATTCTTTGTCTTATGAAAAACCGCCTTCTCTTTCTGAAATGGCTGATCGTTATGGTCGTGGTTTTCGCATTTTTGCTAAGCATGGGTATCATGGAAATGGTTGTGGCACTCACGAACAAGGGATAAAAGTTCCTCTAGAGAATAATCTTCACAATTATGCCTTTGGAGTTGGCTATAATCCCTGCAAGCGTACTAAAGATTCTAAGAGACCATGTATTAGTGTTAATGCTATTTCTACATCTCTATCAATGCAACACCCCGAGTATATTGATGAAGATCCTTCGTGTGCCTGTGCTTTGGATGTTTTTCCTACCGATGATGCTTTAGCTGAGTTTTTAGGAGCATATGATACTCTTCCTCGTTATCATCACAATAGGGGACTCCCTTATTGTTTGAACACTGAAGCCTATTTTGGAAAGAGATTGATAATGATGAGATTGTGAAAGAATTCCCTCAGTTAAAGGATACTCCTCAACAAAGTAATCTTCTCATAAGTGACACCACTAATGTTAAGATGAATCCTTGCAATGAAGAAAAAGTTATTAAAATTAGAAAATGTTTGGATGAAGAGGAACAAAAACAATATGAAGATTTATTGCATGAATTCCCCGAGATCTTTGCTTGGACATACTCTGACATGCCTGGTATAGATCCTAATATTGTTACCCATAATATTGTCTTAGTTCCTGATGCTAAGCCCGTGAAACAAAAGATTCAAAAAATGAATCCTAAGGTGGCTCTACTTGTTAAGGCTGAGATTGAAAAGTTATTGGAGGCTGGATTTATCCGCCCTATTGATTATTCCCCGTGGATTTCAAATATTGTCATTGTGGCTAAACCAAATAATAAAATAAGAATGTGTACCGATTTCCGAGATTTAAATAAGGCTTCTTTAAAAGATGATTTCCCTCTTCCAAACATTGACATGATAGTTGATTCTACGGCAGGACATGCCTTGTTATCCTTCATGGATGGTTTTTCAGGATACAATCAAATTTACATTAACCCTCAAGATCAATTCAAAACTGCTTTCACCACTCCTTGGGGTACGTTTTGTTGGATAATGATGCCTTTTGGACTTAAAAATGCTGGTGCAACTTATCAACGAGCGATGACCCTTATCTTTCATGATTATATGCATAAGATTTTAGAAGACTATGTTGATGATATTTTGGCCAAATCCATTCTCCGCATAGATCATATTAAAATCCTTCGTCAAATCTTTGAAAGAATTCGTAAATATCACATGCGCTTGAATCCCCGAAAATGTGTTTTTGGCGTGGATAGTGGAAAACTATTAGGATTCATAGTTTCGCATCGTGGGATTGAGGTGGATACTAAGAAAATAGATGCTATTGTCAACATGCCACCTGCTCGAAATGTGTCTCAATTCAAAAGCTTACAAGGAAAGATTCAAGCTATTCGTAGGTTTGTATCTCAACTTGCGGATCACACTTTTCCTTTTACTCAGCTTCTCAAAAAGAATATCACTTTTCAATGGAATGAAGATTGTCAGCAAGCATTTGAAGATTTAAAAATGTATCTGGCTAATCCTCCTATCCTTCGACCGGCCGAACCTTCTCAACCCTTCCTTCTTTATACAGCTGCTTCCTCTCATGCTCTTGCAGCATTATTGGCACAACATGATAAAGATGGTAAGGAGTGTCCGGTTTATTATATAAGTCATACCTTACTCGATTATGAGACCCGATATTCTGTGATAGAAAGACAATGCTTGGCCTTGGTGTTTGCGACTCAGAAATTGAGACATTATCTCTTAAATTCAGAAGTCCACATCATGGTAAAGTTTGATCCTTTGAAGCATCTTTTTTCTAAAACCGATTTATCAGGACGCCTAGCTAAGTGGGTTATGATGTTAACTGAATTTGACCTTAAATTTGTTTCACAAAGAGCAATTAAAGGGCAAGCATTGACCGATCACCTAGCTGAGGCCCCTTCACCTTTCTCCTTCCCTAACTCTGAGTCTTTTCCTGACGACTTCATCCTTTGTACAGAGAAAGATGAAACTTGGGAGTTATACTTTGATGGCTCTAAGTGTCGTACGGGATCGGGGGCAGGTGTTGTTCTGATTTCTCCTACAAAGAAGTCTATTCCCTTATCTTATCGTCTCAATTTCCTATGTACCAATAACATTGTTGAGTATGAAGCTCTTATAGCAGGAATAAAGGCAACCTTAGCTTTGAATATAAAACACGTACATATTTTTGGAGATTCTCAACTGATTATAAGACAAGTAACAGGACTATATCAAGCGAAACAAGACAAATTATCACAATATAAAGACCTTGCTATCTCTTTGTTACAAAAATTTGATTCTTACACCATGGAACCTGTTCCTCAAAAAGATAATCGACATGCGGATGCAATGGCATGTGTGGCTTCTTTGGTATCTTTAGAGGACCCTATGGTTGATCTTAAATTTGTTATTCACAACCTTATTTCTCCAGCTATTGTAGATGATTCTAGCTTGGTGACATGTTGTGACTTTATAGACTCAGATGAATGGTATTCGCATATCGTAAGATACTTGACTGATGGTACCTTTCCTGATTCCGCTAACAGGAACACTAGGGCTAGAGTTCACAAGCTGTCCGCTAGATATATCATTCTTTCTAATATTCTATACCGAAGGGGTTATAACGGTCTTCTCCTTCGTTGTCTTAATAAATCGGAAATCCCTATTGCTCTTGAAGAGGCACATTCAGGTGCCTGTGGGGGGCATTTTGGAGGCAAATCTTTGGTTCAAAGATTGCTTCGCATGGGATATTATTGGCAAACTATGCAGCATGATTCTTTTTCATTTGTTAAAAAATGTCATCAATGTCAACAACACAACAATTTGATTCATGCTCCTGCCCAAGAACTTCGTTCTCATGTAGCTTCTTGGCCTTTCTCTGCATGGGGGCTGGATCTTATTGGTAAAATCTCCCCTCCTTCATCTCAAGGACATACTTTCATTATAACCGCAACAGATTACTTTACAAAGTGGGTAGAAGTCGTTCCCCTTCGCTCTACTACTGCTGAAGTGATTTGTCGATTTCTTCTAGAAAACATTATTTCTCGATTTGGGATACCTTCCACTATAATCTCTGATAATGGGACATCATTTAAGAACAAGGACGTGAAGAAATTCCTCGAGAAGTATCATATAAAACATCGATTTTCTACACCATACTATCCTCAATCAAATGGTCAAGCCGAATCATCCAATAAGATAATTGAACAAATTCTTCGTAAAACTGTGAATAAGCATGGTAAGGATTGGAGTACTTAGCTAATCTATGCTCTTTGGGCCTACCGAACGAGCGTACGAATTGCTACCGGAACTACACCTTATAATCTTGTTTATGTTGCTGATGCTATTATGCCTTTAGAATTAGAGATTCCGTCACTTAGAATTTCTCTTAGAGGTATAGTAGATGACGACGCTTATAGAGAACAAAGACTTCAACAGCTTGAGATGCTTGATGAACAGCATATAAACCCTCTTGAGCATATTCAAGCGTATCACAAAACTCTACAACGAAGCTATAATGATAAGGTTATTCAACGTTCCTTCTCAGTGGGTGACTTAGTGCTCTATGAGAATTAGCGCAATGTGAATGCCTTACCTGAAGAAAAGGGAAAATTTAGTCCTAATTGGCTTGGACCGTATATCGTTATTGAAGATTATGGATCAGGTGCTTACAAAATAGCGGGTGTAGACGGTACGTCTCTTAAAGACCCTATAAACGCTATGCACTTGTGTAGATACTATGCTTAATTCCTCATTCCTTATCATTCATCTATTTCCTTTCTCACTTCTTCAAAATTGGATAATATGTTAGCATATCTTTGTTAGAGCAAATGGAATTAAATGATGTTTTGTTTAATCTATATTGCTTCGTTCCTGACAAGCGTGTTTCTTTACTTTATGGTTTGTCTTGAATTCATTTTATGTAAATTGCAAAAGATTTACATTTTTCATTATGTTGGCATATTATACAATATCTTTATGTGTTAAGTTGAATCGTGTCATGTTGTGTTTAAATTCAAATTAAATCACATTAGTTATATGATTCCTAGGCTTAACACATATTTTTCTTCCCTATCATCAATGTAGTACTTGATTAAATATTTTAATTAAGTCACACATGTATTAATTTAATCATGGAGCATTGAGAAATCAATCACATGGAAATTAAATTCAGAACATACATGTACATCTACCAAATGTATTAACTTTAATAAAAATACCCATTGTTTTTAGACATTAAAGATAACACGTTTGAGACAAAGAAGCATGTATATATATATATATATGTGTGTGTGTGTGTGGATCAATATACAAAGGTAGGTCACTACACATCCAAAATGTGACCTACCCTACATCATAAAGATCACCTCCTATCCCTAAGGCTGGTGGCTGGAGAGTGACGACTAGATGCTCCCTCCTAATCTGGCTATGCAGGTGGACCCATAGGTGTATACCGTGATATAGATCATGAATGGCTCCGAGAGGAACTCCTACAATCCCTATCCATAAGGATCACACGATACAAGGTAGCCTCGGCCTGAGCTGCTGCTAGATCACGCTGTGCCTGCTGAAGGTCCTCTGATAGAGCTCGCTCTCTCTCCCTCCATATCTCTACCTGTACTCGGAATGGAGAAAATAAATCATCATGCCGACCCGCGTTCCCTTGAGGTCTATAAGCAACCTTTGAGGAACTAGGGATCTGCGCCGTCGTGGAGATATCTGCCACTGCTTGCTGGATCAGAGAACGCCACTCCTGCACATTAGCTGTAGTAGTAGAACAGATCATGTATTAGTACCATTTTATATCATCAAAACATCAATCAATCAATTTAAACCTACTATACCTGGATCTCCCTCACGCCAGTAGGGATCGTGATATGGTAGCATCTGTGACTAGGAACTACTAGGCTCCCCACGCTCGAATAATCTGTGCATGATGGGTGTAGGCTGGCCCGTACTAGAAATAGGTCTCCGTATCACCTCATGTTCCCCTTTTGGGGAATAAGAGGAGGATCTAGGGCTATAGTATCATCTCCTGAATGGTGGGGAGCGGCATCTGACCCCTCCTCATCATCTCTATCCTCATCCTCATCTGCATCCTCACCTGCATCCTCATTCTCCTCATCTATATCTGTGTCATCATCCTCCTCTTCCTCGGCACTAGGCTGATCCCCTGTGGGTGGATCAGGATCTCCTGCCTCCTCATGACCCTCTCCCTCCTCCGACCTGGATCCCTGATCCTCATCTCGGTCTCCATGTCTCCATGGGCCTGGATGGCCTATCGGATGATCTGGTGGAAAGATAGGACCTGGGTATGATCTCATAAACCATGAGAGATACCTGCGCTGTGCCTCGGGATCTGCAGCATAATCAGTGACCACATCTTGGTTGGACCCCTCTATATCTGTGATCTCGATATCATCTATCATAGGTCTCACTACTGCTCTGGGTCTGGGAAGGACTTGTGAGTGTCGAGTGTAGATGGGCACATCGGCTGGAACACACTGCTCTAGTCCAAACTGCCTCCGTACTCAGTCAAAGTAGAATGAGACTATGATGTGTGGATATCGCCCTCTTAGTAGGCTGTTCCTCTGTAAACATGCTAACTGTCTCTCCATCCCATCCCATCTGTGCATCCGCAGATATGGTCTCCACACAGTCACCTCAGCTGTCAATCTGTCAAATGTCACTCTCCAATACAATAGATCTCCAAATCTCCACTCGCTGGTAAGTGGATAAGCAAATACCCTAGGTCGCTCGCTAGCCGCACTCATCGGATAGCCGACAGGCCTGGTGCATGTAAAGTGCTCAAATATCCACACCTGCAGAAGTGTGCATGTCATCAAACTGCAACCCTGTCCGAAAACATACTCCTCGAGGTCGTGATAGAGATGTGCAAGCATACTCCGACCCCAGGCATATACTCTCCTGTGTCTCTCCATAGCCCTAGTGCACCATGTGAGACCCCCATGCATGTGCGTACCTCGCCCATTAGGGCAGACAGCTAGTGCAATGATGGCTATCATAAGACGTCTCATGAGGGGCACCTCTCCTGTAGGATGTAAGAGCCAGCTGACCATGATACGACCTCTCGTCTCACTTGGCATGACTCTCCCTATGCAATATACCTACTCCCTCTGATGATCCTCTACTGACCAATTGGTCGCATATGTCACGGTAGCTCCTCTGATCGGTAGGCGAAGAATGCGGTACACATCCTCAAGTGTCACCGTCATCTCCCCTACTGGAAGCTGGAACGTGCATGTGTCAGGATCCCATCGCTCCATGAGTGCCATCAGCATCGCGGGATGAAATCGAATGGCTGGCATAAGAATCATAGACCATAAACCCACAATCGACAATGTGTCTCTCTCTGCCTGAGTCAGCCGAGGAATCTGATCTCGCAAACTGCGAAGAATCTGCCCCGCCGTATGCTCTCTCATGTATGGGAGACCCTACAACACAAAAACATAACTGTAATCAGTACTCAATCATCAAAATCATTCATGCAAACTGTCGAACATCGTATGCTAACCCTGGTATCTCTCGCCAAGTCCTGATTGGGACCATGGTGCCCTGTCAGGGACCATTGCGCCCTGTCAGGGACCATGGCGCCCTGAAGGGACCATGGCGCCCTGAAGGGACCATGGCGCCCCACAGGGACCATGGCGCCCTATGTGGGACCCACGGTCAGATTCCAGGGCCTGCAAACGATCACAGAAAGTCAAATGCAGAAAATCAAAAGTCAACATTTGGTCAACTCACCTCGTCCAGTGGCTCGTCATCGATCACGGCCTGTTGCAGGATCTCAATCCTCATGGGACGCTCTGGTCATCGTGAAGGCATGATGATGGCTATGTGGGCTCCACTGCAATAGACAATATTCAGAAATCAACAAAGTGACAAATGCAAATGTCACTTTCAAGGTATATACTTTCATTCCTTTACATTTACTTTCAAAACCCTAATTTTCCTCTATCACTCATTCCATCATAACTTGAGTTTGGGAGATGCGATTTTTGAACCGTTTTTTGTGTAGGAATCGTATTTTCATTCCCCCACTCTTGGGATGTTCCAAAAAGTGCTCTGATGAAGCCTTTTTAGTGAACACCCCTCATTAATACTCTCTTACACAATTTGTCGTAAGTAAACATGCTACCCTATTTCACCTCCCTAATAAGCAAGTCGAAATAGGGGGGGCATATAGCTACTCACAAGTTTCATCACTTTCCTTAGTAAGCATTAGGTGATTTTGTGATCTAACATGTGTTTTGTAGGGTGCGGTTCCTAAATGTGTACTGCAGATACCGCTGGGGACTTCGTCCGACAACTTATGGATATATCCTTTTTCAAATGATGTTTACTTTCTGCACTTTAGCTTGCATATGCACGTAGTACTCATATGACCACTAAAGTGGGGGCTAAATGTAGCGTCGTAAATTGTATGCACTTGCTAAGGAAATACAATTTCACACCCAGTTTAGCACCCGCCTTGGCCCGGTTTGCATTTTGCATTGCATTTCCCCTTTAGCACTTAATTAATCAAATTAATTAGGTCTAAGGTCCTATTTCATCATCCTTCACATCATAAAGTCGGGCCCTTTCATTAAAGTGTGCCCCTTTTCATGTTATTCATCCAATACATCATCTAATCAAAAACCCTAATTAAGTCCTATTTTGAACTTGGGGGCTTGATTTCGGGGGTCAAAACATCTTGAAATCACCTGTAACTTTGGGATTCTCTCTAAAATCATCATATCTGACAGCCTTGAAAATTTGGTGAAAAGTTGCCGGGACCATGGTGCCCGGAGTGCACACGGTCCCGGACATTTTTCCCGAAATTTTAGGAGCACGATCCAATCATAAAATAAAGCTTAACCCCAAGAAATTGGTGGGAGATTCAATCTCTAGGTCGGCCAAAAGATGAAATTGCGACCTAGGGTTTCATACATAAGAGCTCTCTTTCTTCATTGGAAAGGATCCGGAATTTGTTTTCAGGAACCTCATATGCAACGAAAGAGCAGATCTTTGAAGACTTCAACAACTTTCAACATTCAACATCCTTCTATCAAGCATTTATCAATTCCATTCATCCATTTAGGGCTTGGAAGACATTGAAGAACAATAGGAGATTACTGACTGAAGATTGGCTTGTACCCCTCCCTTGGGGGTTGGGTATCATTTCATGTTGTTTTCATGTCTTTGCATAAGCTTCAATATATCATTTATTCATGCTTTAGATCACTTTGCATCTTGATTTAGAGCATTTACATTATCATTTACAAGCAATTAGGGTTTACTTTCTAGGTTGCTCTAGTTTGCTTACTTGCATTTTAGATCTTGCACACACACAAGGTCTGCACACACATTACTTTTACAATACAACTTGGCTATTTGTGGAGGTGGAAATCACCGAAGCGGGGGTTTGACTAAGGCAAAACCCTATATAGCCGCCCAAACATCTTTTTCAGATACAAGTGTAGGTTTCGGGACCCGGACGACGCCGCAGGTTGCAGATCTGGGAAAAGCAGGTCGAGACAACACTCCACACCAAATTGCAGAGCAAAAGACCAGGACAGGGGTGTGGGGTGCCCTGGTCCTGCCAGGACAGGGGTGCTGGGCGCCCTGGTCCCTGGGACAGAGGCGCTGGGCGCCCTGGTCCTCCTGACAGACACCATTTCCGACAGTTTTCCAGAGTGCACAACAGCAGTTTCAGGTGCAGTTTCTGAGACAGAATCAGGACAGTGGCGCCCGCGCCCCCGTCCCGAACATTTTCAATCAAATTTTGACTCCGGGTATGCATCTGCATTCTTGTCTTGTCCTTGTGTTTGCAGCTTTCCATTGTTTAAGTTCAATTCTGCAATCTTGTTATTAGTTCATACTTGCATTTTAGGGTTAGGAATTGAACTTGCATAATGTTATCTTTCAATTTCAACAAAGGAATAGAAATCCTAATAGGTAGCCCGTGGCTCTCTCTTTCACAAAAAGAAGCAGCCAATTGTGTGATACCTCTAGGCTCTTTCGTATTCCGTAATGTGTGTCAATAGGTAGGATTAGGGCATGTTAACCTAGTCTCGCTTTTTCCCCCACACAACTATATAAGTGTAGCACCTGGTTAAAGGATTTACAATTTATAGAACTGGTTAGAGTCTTTTACCCTAATAAAGGTTTCTCTTACAACTTCAAAATATTACAATATAATCATTACAAATATCTGCAACTTTACATCTAAAATGCTAAAGCAGATTCTATGTGCTCTGAATAAGATTACCTAGCTTGTAGCATACCTCGGTAACCCATAATGAAACTCGGTAAACCCTTCTGTTTACTCTATCCTTCGACTGTTCAATGTCTCTATAATAGTCTTCCTTCATGCATACACACTGCTATCTCATTGCATCATATCATGTCATATTATGTCTTATCATTTCTCATCTCTAACCCTAGAATCATGTTGTATATATAGATCTCTTATAGCGGTGATCTGATTCATTGCTTCAATCTTACAAAAAGATTCTTCAAATGAATAACTAAACAAAATATCTCATAGGTTAGATTGGCCTTGTAATCATACATAATCTCATAGTGCAATTTCCAATGCAAAAACGGTTAGATGTGCCTCGATCTTGTAACACGTTTTCATGTGCATGTCTAGGTTCAATGTATCTAGTAAAACGTTTCACTCGGTGAGTTAACTTTACCACTCGGTAGCCATGAACCTTTACTCGGTAAACAACTCGGTGAATATTGTGTTCTGTGATTGTTTTTTTCAGTAACTGACTAGACTATGCATACTGACTTCTCTGTGTGTATTGACTGCATAATTCGGTAATACTAACCGACTAGAATATAGTATGACTTTGGATATGAAACTAATGGCAATTTGATAAGCAGTAACAATCTCCCCTTTTGACATTAGTTGAGATGTTTGGCAAAAACTACTTACAAAGTCATAACTCAAAAAAAAATATATACTACAATATGTAGAATAGTCAATAGTATATGCAGATATACTCCCCTTATCATTATCCTATACATAACTTTGAATTTTGCATGTTCGGTTCTGTTCTATACTTGTGTGCTCTGAATGCTCTGTATATTCTGCTCTGTATACTCCCCTTGTATACAATACTCAAAATTGTGTTATCAAAACAGTACTACTCTCCAAGTGTAGAATTACTCCCCCTTTGTTGGACTTTCCTTTGTGTAGTAACATAATATTACTCCCCCTTTTTGACAAACATTAAAAACTTAATTTGTATCCGGAGGCGGTAACTGATCAAAAATAGTTTTATACTTGGTCTGGGCATCAGTGAGGGCGACTGAGAGTGAGTCCTTGAGACTTTCCATTAATGAGTTTTGTGCTTGAATATTAGATAAGAGTGATATCAAGCCATCAAGAGTGCTTCCCTCTTGGGCAGTTGATAAGCTTGTAGCTTAGTTGAGCTGCTCTTGGACTGATGAGAGATGAGGAAGGAATAATGTTTGAAGGGTCATTATATCCATCCTAATTTTATGCTCTTCATTCCTCAGTTCTAACTTTTGAGCCATGAGCTGTTGTAGCTTTTTGTAAAAATTCTGAATTGAATTAGGCTCAGTGGTCAGCTTGGATGAGAGATCGGTGATCTCTTTCTTAATTGCATCAGTTTTATTTTTGATGTCTTTAATAAATAGAATGTACACAATTTCTGGAATAAATAAAGAATGTGCTTGAGTTGAGGGGACAACTCAACAATGAATTTGACAAGTTTTACCTTGCCAACAATAATTGATTTTTGGACTTCCTCTATCATTTTTGCTATGGGCTCTTTATCCTTGAGCTTGCTTAGGTATTCAGATGCATCAACTCTAGATGTTTCAATCTGATTAAGGAGTTCATCCAACTGAATATGGATGGTTGCATCGGTTGACACTGTTGCTGATGGTAGCATTTCTATGAGCAGTGTCCTAACCTTTGAAGTACCTTGTTCTTTTTTGTATGGCCAGTTGTTTCTCCTATTCGGCCTTTGCTTTGCATAGTTCATTAAATTCAGTGAGTGCTTGCCCTTTTAATTTGGAGATGTCGACATTGGGCAACACGATCGGTTTAGATAAGTCAAATTTAAAACCATGCTTTCTCACCTTCTTCTCTTTTCCTTTTGTCTGGGGCACTAAGACAAGTGCTTGTGAGGCTTGTTGTCCCTTGGTAGGTTTCTCGGTAGATGCAACACTTTGTACTGTTCCTATAGCAGTTACAGTGTCTTTGGATGGCTCGGTACTAGGGGTCTCTGCTGTAATATTTGTTGTGCTTGTCTGTCCCTGAGATGATTGATCTTTTGTTGTGTCTACTGCAGCTTCAGACTTATTACTTGTATCTTTTGCAGCTTCAGATTTGTTACCTTCGGTAACTTGTTCGATGTCCTTGGGGGCTTCGGTTGGGATTGTTGGCTGAACTTGTTCTAAGACCGATTCACTAGACACAAGTTTTTCATAAGTGGTGCCTTCAATCATTTCTTGCTCCGGTGCAGCTTCATCGATTACATCTTCATCAATTTGTATTGTGTCAACCAGGTCTGGACCTTGCTCGGTGACATCTAGATCTTGCTCGGTGACATCTACAATTTCAATTTGAGATTGTTCACCGACATCCTTTTGTTTGAAGATCTCCTGCCACTTGGCCTTAGTCTCATTCTCCACATCAATATATAGCCCATTCATCAATTTTAAGGCTCTTTGTTTCACAAGAAATTTTGAATTGTATGAGGACAAATGCTCCTTGATTTCAGCTACGGACATGTCAGGAAATAAATGTACAAGACTTCTTTCTCTTATTTGTCTCTTTGAATCCATTGCATATGTCCATCTATTATCAATATGTGAGTAGAGTTCACTTGGAAGTGACTTTGCTAGTTCTAATGGTGCTAACCGAAACTTCAAAAGTGTACATATGATAGCTTCTTCAATCTGTCATTTCTCATCATTTTTCCTAGACTCATACTTAACATATCTGAATCCTGCAAATCCACCGTATTCCTTAAGATTGGCACAAAAGTTTTCAACACTGTGAATGTTTGCCTTTTTGCTCTTCACAATCTGGAATTTGTTAGTATCATCAGACTCTGTATCACTTGACTCTTTTGCCAAAATGAGTCTCCAAGTAGATTTATTGTAAGTCTTTGTTACCTTAGGAATGGCAACAATCTTTTGTTTCTTGCTCGGTGATGCAGCTGATGCTCTGGTGTTGGGTCTCTTTGTTGGTGGGGTCGGCAGGGCCTTTGTGATGTCCTGTTTCTTTCTTTTTAGAACTTTTCCCTTTGGCAACTCTGTGCTCAATGTTATTGTAGCCTCCTGTGCTTCTGATTCTTCCTCGGTAATGGCAAGATTTCCTTTGATAGGTGTAGATGAGGATTCTTCTTTGAATTTCTTAGATAAAGCTTTTATCATCTTTGTAGCTTTCCTTGTAGCCTTAGGAACTACAATGCTCATTTTTACTTTCTCCTTTACCTCTTCATAGGTTCCATACCTTAGTTCAGTTGCATGCCTTGGCAATGATAGGTAGGCATCAATTTGTTGTTGTGTGATATCATAATCAATTTCATAACCCATTGGTTTCAACAACTGGATCCTCGGTTCAACAACATTTACATAGCAATAATCAGTGTCGACTTCAAAACATATATTGTCCTTGTATTTTTCGACCAGTTGTGGTGGGATCCTGTACCTGTTGTGCATTTTCTCTTGGAATTTGCTAAAGTAATCATGCATGACATCATTAAAGTTATCTCCTAACTTCTTGATGTAATCATTGATCTGATGGGTGATAGGTCGGTGTAGCTCCCATACTACTTTACTGATTGAGGGAAAGAACTTTTCAAACTAGAAAAACATACAAACAAGTAGTGAACTGAACTTGAGTGTGTTTGCCAAGTTGTTCTTCTTCGGCTTCCTTATTGTGTTCAGGTTCTCAAATAAGTTCTTTAGTATCACTTCACATAAGTCTACTTTCATTCCCTTCTTTACTATTTTGTAGGCCAGGTCCACTGTAGCACATGGTACACTACTTTCCCTTGTAGATTGGAAGAAACAGTAACCAATGACTCTGATTGCAAATTTTAGTTTAGTATCGGTGACATTATTCAATTTCAGTCCTCGGTAATCAGATTCTACTTCGGTTAGATTGATTAGCTCCTTTTGTGATATCATTTTCTGTGCACGAGCATGATCATAGATGGGATATCCGGTGATCATGTGAATGACCTCCTTTGTGATCTTGAATGGTTGCTCTTATAGCCACATGAAATCATCATGTACTCTGCTCAATACAAACTTAACCCATTGGGGTTTGAACACACGAGGATAGACTAGGGCTTTAGTTAATCCCTTGATTCACATATGTTCAAATTTACTATCTAGTTTATCGTCAGTGCACAGTTCATCATATGTGTCACTAATCTCTACATGACTGAGTTCCTCAACACGACACTTGGTAAAGAATCTGACATCTTCTACCAATAAGACTCGATCCGGGATGAGTGAAAATGCAGTTTTATCATCTGGTTCTGAGGCGACTTTAGGAGTTAGGGAATACTTTAGAGATGGCTTCTCCATATTTTGGACAACTACAGGGTCTTGGATCTTGGGCGCCATGGTATATCTCGAGTAAAATTTGACAGGTTATCCTTAGGGTTTACAAGTGACTTACTCTTCACACTCGGTAGACACTAGCAATTTGACTAGATTAGAAACCAGCTAAACAGTGTGAATAGATTGATGTAAATACCTTAAAATTCGCTCTGCTCTACTTCTCAAAAACTTGGGTGAATGATAATGACTGTGAAAACACTTTTAAGTACTCAAAAATACCTCATCGAGCTCCGTGCAAGTTAGGTCAAGATATTAAATGCACTTGGTTCACCTTTTACTGATTTACTTCATTTTCTATTTTCACCGAGTACCCAACTTTGCTTTGTTAACCGACTTGACAGGTTTCCTGTATAGTATGCAAACTGACTAATTGCATCTTAACTATGCAGATTTTGAATTCTGTTCATAATAAAATAGGAACTATTATGATTTAACTTTTAAAGAATGCAGTCCCTTCATACCTTTTATTGATTAATTTGAAATAGGTGCACCTAACTCAGTAGGTAAGGTGCTTTCTTCATCAGACATAATTTCTTTCTTTTTCCAAATCATCTTGAATTTTTCTTTTATCTCCTCAGTGTCTCTTCTCGGTTGATCTTTGCAATCTCCAGCTAAATGTCTAGCTTTGTGACAATGAAAACATGCCATACCGGGATTTCTCCATGATCTCCGGTTGTTCATTCCAAACCTTATAAAATAGTTGGCACTTATATGTCCATATCTTCCACAACATTCACACCATATCCTTGTATTGTAATCCCATGGTACTGCTACATATTGTCGGTAAGAATCTATGTGAGTTTAGTAACCTCCAGTGTTTGCTCGATGTGGATACTTCATGTAGTTCTTTTGCTTAAACCAACACTTCTCGGTACTATGTCCATATCTATTGCAGTTTTTACAAAACCCTTTTAATTTTGCCTTCTGATGGTTGTTAACAGACTTTGTCCTACATTGATTAGGTATGTGACCATATTTTTTGCAATTATAACAATATCCATTGGACTTAGAGATATTCGGTTGCTTAGCTTTTCCGATCTGGCATATGTTGGCAGTATGACCTTGATTTCCACAGTAGTAGCAAATAGGCTTCTTCCTTTTGATGTTATTTCTTTTTCTAGCTTGTTTTGATAATTCTCCTCTCTCTGTAGTATTAATTCCTTTCTTGGTAGAGTCTTTTCCTTTGTAACCGAGTCCTCCATCTTTGTAGAGTCTTCTTGTATTCAGTTGCTAATCCAACATCTTTGATGCTTCATAACTTTTCTCCAATGATTATTTGGATTTCTTTTCTGTTTCAAGTTCACCAGTCAACCTTGATACTTCAAGTTTCAATGATTGATTTTCATCATTCTTCATAATTGCTTCATGATGAGCATAACCTAGTTGATCTATCATATTTTGTTGAATACCAGTTAACCTTATGATTTCATCATCCTAGAGCTTCAAGTTGTTGTTTCTCTCTTTGTAGATCTCTTGCTTTATCTTCAACTCTCCTTAATGCATCTAGATTTTCAGTCATTTGTGTACTAAAATGTTCATGTTCTCTTTTCATTACTTTTAGTTGATCAGCCAATGCTTTGTTCTTTTCTTTCAACATTCCAATCATTTCTTCAGTTTCTTCAGATATACTGTTCTCAGATGATGTCTCAGTTTGTTCCACTAGCTCTTGAGAATCCTGCAAGTCATCAGATAATCTTCTCCTTACTTTCAGAGATTTTTGCATTTGCCTCTGCATGTCTACAATCACTTGACTTGCATTATCCAGCTCTTCTTGAAGATGCACAATCCTTCGAGATTGTTTGTAGCCTTCCATTGCTAAGATCTTTCTCTTTAAGTGGTTAAACCCTTTTCCAAGATTCAAGCTCTGATACCAATTTTTAGGCCCAATATAGAAAGCTAATGTACTGAGAAGGAAGGGGTGAATTAGTACTCCAAAACTTTTCCTTTGTAATAACCTTACTATTATGCATAAATAGAATAGTGCAGTAACATAAAATAAAACTATAATCAACAGATAACAATCATACATGATTCACTCCATAACACATATATTTTGGTCACACAGAAACTCTTGGTTAGAGAGAAAAACTGCGGTGCGGATGGCACCCACAACTTCACTACTGCAATAATAAAGAATTATTGGTTAGAGCTACATTTAGCTATTTCTGATAGCTTACCCTGTTAGAAGTATTAAGATCAGTTAGATCTACCTTACTAAAGGATTTTTACAACACTATATAAGTGTAGCACCTGGTTAAAGGATTTACAATTTATAGACTTGGTTAGAGTCTTTTACCCTGTTAAAGGTTTCTCTTACAGCTTCAAAATATTACAATATAATCATTACAATATCTGCAACTTTACATCTAAAATGCTAAAGCAGATTCTATGTGCTTTGAATAAGATTACCTAGCTTGTAGCATACCTTGGTAACCCATAATGAAACTTGGTAAACCCTTTTGTTTACTCTATTCTTCGATTGTTCACTGATAACCTTCTCAGTGACCTCTCAGTGTCTCTGTAACAATCTTCCTTCATGCATACACACTGCTATCTCATTGCATCTCTTATTGCATCATATCATGTCATATTATGTCTTATGTCTTATCATTTCTCATCTCTAACCCTAGAATCATGTTGTATATATAGATCTCTTACAGCGGTGATCTAATTCATTGCTTCGATCTTACAAAAAGATTCTTCGAATGAATAACTAAACAAAATATCTCATAGGTTAGATTGGCCTTGTAATCATACATAATCTCATAGTGCAATTTCCAATGCAAAAACGGTTAGATGTGCCTCGATCTTGTAACACATTTTCATGTGCATGTCCAGGTTCAATGTATCTAGTAAAACATTTCACTCAGTGAATATCAACTTAGTGAGTTAACTTTACCACTCGGTAGCCATGAACCTTTACTTGGTAAACAGTTCAGTGAATACTGTGTTCTGTGACTGTTTTCTTCAGTAACCGACTAGACTGTGCATACTGACTTCTCTATGTGTACCGACTGCATGATTCGGTAATACTAACTGACTAGAATATAGTATGACTTTGGATATGAAACTAATGGCAATTTGATAAGTAGTAATATTCACTTGATTGATTTTGGGCCATCTATAAGAATAATTCTACAATATGGTAGAATAATTTTAACAATTTTGTATATATCTTTTGTGAAACATTGTAACTTCACTTTTTTGGATGTGCTCTACATGCATATGAGCTGTAATGTGCTTATGTAGATGCCAAATTTGGTATATAAAAACATCAATGAGTTGTAATGTGCATATCTAGATGCTAAATTTTGTATATAAAAACAACAATGAGTTGTAATGTGCATATCTGAATGCTAAATTTTGTATAACAAAACAACAACGAGTTGTAATTTGCATATTTAGATGCAAAATTTTGTAAATATAAATATTAATGTGTCACAACCCTCCTTTATCACTTTTGGATGTAAAATAAAAACTCTATTATATTTTTTTGGATAAGCTATTTAAATGATTGAATGAATATTATAAAAGGATAAATAATAAAACTCACACACACACATGGAAAATATACATTTTTTCTTAATTATTTATTTAGTTTTCCTCATCCAATTATGGCACATGTTGTAGGAAGAATAAGAAGCTTCTAGAGGATTCTCCACCACCTTGCATGTAACTCCTCCCACTAAGTCTAATCAATTTGCATGAAGTCCAAAATTGGGAAAGAATCTCTTTTTTAATTAAAATTATAGATAGTGGAATAGAGGAATTTTTCTTATAAATGATATGCAAGTTTTCAAAAATGGGAGTTGGTTATTCCATAAAGAAATTCTTCTCTCAAGAATCATTTTTGAAAGTAGCTAAGATTGCTTTGGAGGATTTCTTTCAAGTTTGAAGGATCAAGGGAGGCTAATTGAAGGATTCATAAGGGATTCTACATCAATTGCAAGCAGCCAGGTTCTTTTTATTTAGTTTTATCTTATTTTGAATCATGCATCTTATTCTTGTTGCGAATTAGATTAGATCAATTTGTTCAAATTCCTTGATGAGAATCAGATCAGTTTGTTTCAGTTTCTTGCTGAGGATTAGATTAGATCAATCTTTATTCATCTCTCTAGTTTTTCAAATAGAAATCTGAAACTCATCCTTTTAATAGATCTTGTTGTGAATAATCCTCTGTGATATTCTCATTTGATTCATTATCTGGTTATATATATATATATATATTTTCTCTGTGAAAATTAGTTGAAATGAAAGGATAGATTTCCTTGTGAATAATCTTCTATGATATTCTCATTTGATTTCATTATCTGGTTATATAATTTTTTTGTGAAAATTAGTTGAAATGAAAGGATAGATTTTGCTGTGAATAATCCTCTGTGATATTCTCATTTGATTCCATTATCTAGTTATATATTTTCTCTATGAAAATTAGTTAAAAAGAAAGGATAGATTTCACTGCGATTATTTCCTCTTTGATTATTCTAAATCTCTCTCTGTGATTATTTTAAATCTCTATGATTATTTTAAATCTCTGTGATTATTTCCTCTATGGTTATTCTAAATCTCTCCCTGTGATTATTTTTGAATCTCCCTGTGAGTTGAACAAAGACCTCTTTGTGAATATTAGTTGAATAAATCCTCCTGTGAATACTGGAAACGAATCTTGGAAATAAACAATTTCCCTGTGAAGTCTGGAAATAAACTCCCTCCCTATGAATGCTAGATAAAGCTCTCTCTCTCTCTCTCTCTCTCTCTCTCTCTCTCTCTCTCTCTCTCTCTCTCTGTAATTGATAAACTCCTATTTACTGTAATAATCAATTAAAAAAAAAACAATTATTTGATCATCTATTTTTGTTCTTACTTTCATAAATAAATCTCTTTTGTTTTTTTTTAGGAAATATGAAACCATATATATATATATATATATATATATATATATATATATATAAAGTTATTTTGAATGTTAACATATATATTAATATCACAATATAATTATAAAAAAAACCGCATTCAATGTCAATATATTTTAATGTTTCGGCACGGTCTTGAAAAACATCCGAAGACATAATGGCAGCGTGCGGGGTGGCGGTATTGAAACCGTTGGGGGTAGCGGTACCCCCCCACTACCCTGTGGTCACTATAAGTGGCCACAGGGGAGAGGAGGGGACCATGAGGCCCCCTCAACCCTGCGGGCCTGCACATGCCGGACCGCAGGGGGGTGATGGGACCTGTGGTCCCCACTCCCCTATTTGCAAATAAAACAATAAATTCGTCATTTATTTTTTTTCATTTTGTAAAGAGTTTTTTTAATCTTTTAATTTCTAAATTAGAAATTTTTAGTAATTACTTTGGGATTAAAGTTAATTGCTTAGATTTTTAATTTTTAATTGTTAATATTAAATTCCTTCCTTAGTATAAATTTTAGGAAAGTTTATAAATATTGGGGATTATTCATGATTAAAGTATCTTTGGTAAATTTTATATTCGTAAATTATAATGGACCAATTCTTTTAACTAGAATCATTCATTCCATATAAGATCCATTCGACACTTAGTTGGCCTTTAACAACTAATTCACATTAATATAATTTGAATCGAATGCCTAAATTAATCACTATTTTTGGATTGCTTAATTATGCATGCAAGTTACACTATTCTTATATCATGCAAATTTCTTATAGATTAACTACATTTATTTGATGATATCATGCAAGTACACATATAATTATTAATATGCAAGTTTTTCGTATCCAAGTTATATTTCAAGTTATGGTTTTATTCTACGTAATTCATCAAGCGGTTATTTCAATCAATTAGAAATTATGCTCATTCAATTAGTAATTGTTTTCAAGCATGATGTTTTCATAGCTTCTTAGTTAGAAAAATAAACAAAGGAAGATGGAAACCTAAACCTAGTAGTGTTCGATATATACGGTGCCTCTAGGTCACGCTTACGGGTAATGTGGTCGTGTTGAACTACTGCACTTAACATCTAATAAAGCTACATCAACGACATCTGTGGCATCATCTCTATAAATCATTGAGGAGTAATAAGGGTCACTTGGAAGTTAAAATCCAAGGGACGGGTAATCCCCCTTGGATCGATAATCTAATAAGATAATTTTTAAATGATTTTTCATCCGTTGAGAGAAACCATAGTAAACCCCCTTTAGGGTTGGTTAAGTAAAATTCTTTTATGAAATTGTTTCTTTATTTTGAAGAGATATTAGTGATTGACAATTTGGCCAAGGGTGACACTCATGATAGGTATTAGAATGTAGTTGTTAGGCCATAAACAATAGGCCATGTTGAGCCTTTGGTTAAGTGCTACCATCATGGGTAGCAACCGCAGAGAAACTGTCTAGGACATTGACCCTAAAAAGGGTTGCGTACCCACTAATCAGTTTACATCAAACCATAGAATAGAAAATAGAACTACATACATTACGCCTTGATCCCGTGCCGAAGCGGGTATGTAGGCAGTCTTGGGACGGAGTTGTCCCTCGTACTCAGGCGTTCGTGGGTGGGGTCTAGGATTGGTAAAGGAAGGATTGAGTAAGAATCCTATTTTAAAAATAAAGATAATTAAATTGGAAAAAGTAATTCAATGCATACTCAGAAGGAATCTCGTATGGATTCGCTTGACTTCCCAAGGCTTTAAGCCAAATTTCGAGGCAGAATTCAAGCTTGTATTATGTTATTTAATTACTCCTAAGGATGGCGACCTCGGTGCACTTCTGTTAGAAGAGTGTAGTACTTAGTGAGTGGCTCGGGACCCGAATGGTCCCGATGAGTCTAAGTCTTTGTCCAGAGCACCTCCTATCCTGATTGGATAGATGCCTACCCCATATGGGTAGATGCCTATCCCGTATTGGATAGATGAAATCTTATGTCCTGTATGGACAAATGCCTAACCCGTATGGTTAGATGCTAATCCCAGATGGATGAATGCCTAATCCAAATGGATGGATGCCCAGAGTATGCAATTGAATAAAACATAATGATTAAATTAAACACACACACACAAAAAAGAATACTCAATTTTGTTGAGTTAATTATGGTGGGTTACTACATAATGAACTTGATCATTTATATTAGATGCCAAATTTTATATATAAAAGCTCCCATGGGGCTGATTTGCAAATTTTGAGGGCCCAAATTTGTACCATTTGATTATAAATACATTTGTAATAAATTTGTACCATTTGATTATAAATTTATTCTATTTGATTATAAATAACTATGTCTGATTTTGATATATGCTAAATAAATTTCAAATGGGTATCTGAATATGCAATTTTTTTTCCAAGTGTTTTGGAACAGTTTTGAGTTATTGTTGAATTACCCGATTTGAAGGGCTAGTAGGAATAAGCCTCCTAAGTGCAGTTTTGTGTATTGGGAAGTGAACTAGTCAACTTGGGCATGTGAAACCTTGTGTCAGGGTGTCATAGGTGTGTTAAAACCCTAAGTTATATTTGGTTAAGCCATTGAAGTTGAAAACCCCATTTGAGTGGTTGGGTGATGCCTTGAGAGTGCATTGAGACAAGGTGTGAAAGGGTGAGAAACCTAGTATTGGATGATTGGAGTTTGATTGGTGAGAAACCTGGCCATCTGGATGCACTCATGTAGATGGTTCATTCCCATGACAAGCAGAATGAAAGATGCACTATTTTGCCACCTTTCATTGACAAATTTTGACGGTTTTTGATGCGATAGAAAAAATATCACCACAAGAAAAAGGAATTGAGTTGTCTGAAACTGAGAGAGGATTTTTTAAGCAGAGACAACAAAACCCCAAGGGTTTGAATGGATCATCCATAAGTGCCACGGTCTTCGAGCTACGTGACGTCAAAGCTTGACCATTTTTTCCACTTTGAGTGCTCAAGGGAGAACGTTGCTATGAAGTGGATCGAAATGATCCGACATCTTGGGGAGCAAGACAAGGGAACACCTATCATAAACATGGCCACCCAAATGCACTCGCAGTGACGGTTATTTCGCATGACGAGGAGAATGAAAGATGCACTATTTTGCCACTTCTCACTGATGGTTTTTGATGCAATAAAAAAGTCTCACCATAAGAAAATGGAACCGAGTTGTCTGAAAGTGAGAGAGGCATTTTTTGGCAGCAACAACACAATGCCATAGGTTCAAATGAATTGTCCATAAGTGCCACGGTCTCCAAGTTACACGATGTCAAATTTTGACCATTTTTTCCACTTTGAGCGCTCAAGGGAAAATGTCATTACAAGGTGGATCTGAATGATCAGACGTCTTGGGGAGGGAGAAAAGGGTACACCTAGCATAAAACTGGCCACTGAGATGCACTCACGGTGATGGTTCATTCCTACGATGAGCAGAATGAAAGATGCACTATTTTGCCACCTCTCACTAATGGTTTTTGATGCAATAGAAAAAATCTCACCACAAGAAAACAAAATCAAGTTGTCTAAAATTGAGAGAGGATTTTTTAGGAAAAAACAACATGACCTGATAGCTTCAAACATATTATCCATAAGTTTCATGGTCTTCGAGTTATGCGATGTCAAAGTTTGACCGTGTTTTCCACTTTGAGCACTCAAGGGAAAAAGTAACTACAAGGTGGCTCAGAATGATCAGATGTCTATGGGAGTAAGAAAAGGGAACACCTAGCATACAACCGGCCACCTGGATGTGCTCGCATTGATAGTTCATTCCCACGATGAGCAGAATGAAAGATGCACTATTTTGCCACCTCTCAATAACAGTTTTTGATGCGACAGAAAAAACTATCATCACAAGAAAATGGAATCAAATTGTCTGAAACTGAGAGAGGCTTGTTTAGGTAGTGACGATATGACCCCATAGCTTCAAACTAATTGTCCATAAGTGCCACGGTCTTCGAGTTACGCGACATCAAAGTTTGATCATTTTTTCCACTTTGAGCACTCAAGGGAAATGGTCACTACGAGGTGGCTCAGAATGATCAGAAATATATGGGAGCAAGAATAGGGCACACCTAGTGTAAAACTAGCCACCCGAATGAGCTCGCACTGATGGTTCGTTCCAACGACGAGCAGAACAAAAGATGCACTATTTTGCCACCTCTCACTAACCGTTTTTTATGTGAAAGAAAAAATATCACCACAAGAAAATGAAATCGAGTTTTCTGAAATCGAGAGAGGATTTTTTAAGAAGAAACAACACGACCCCATATCTTCAGATGAATTATCCATAAGTTCCACGGTCTATGAGTTACGCGATGTCAAAGTTTGACCATTTTTTCCACTTTCAACACTCAAGGGAAAACGTCGCTACGAGGTGGCTCAGAATGATCACACGTCTATGGGAGAAAGACAAGGGAACACATAATGTAAAACCAACCACCTAGATGTTCTCATTTTGATGGTTTGTTCCCATGACGAGAAGAACGAAATATACACTATTTTGCGACCTCTCATTGATGGTTTTTGATGCGACAGAAAAAATCTCACCACAAGAAAATGGAATCAAGTTGTCCGAAACCGAGAGAGGATTTTTTAGGCAGCAAAAACACAACCCCATAGATTCAAATGGATCATCCATAAGTGCCATGGTCTCAAATTTATGCAACATCAAATTTTCACTATTTTTTCCATTTTGAGCACTCAAGGGAAAACGTCACTACGAGGTGCCTCAATATGATTGGATATCTTGGAGAGAAAGACAAGGGAACATCTAGTGTAAAACTATCCATCCGAATGCACTCATATTGACGATTTGTTCCCATGATGAGCATAACGAAAGATGCACTATTTCACCACCTCTCACTAATAGGTTTTGACAAAAGAAGAGATAATTGGTTTGATTTAATGTTAAAATGATTGCTTCAAATCTTTTTTTATAGGCGATTTGGATGAATAGGTCTATTGCTTACCCTAAAGCCGACTTGTTATGGAATAAAATTTAAATGAAAACCTTACCTAAGCCGACTCATCCTTAGATAAATTTCAAATCTGCTTTGTGCGCTGAAATCTTGTCTTAATTGATTCTTGAAATGATGAACTTCACTCCATAAGCATGAGTTTATGAAATAATAACTCCACTCCAATCTCTTCATGCATGAAGGACTCAAAGCAATTTCACTCAATCAAAATACACAATATCAACATTACCAGTGTCGGTACTTGGGTATGTGGGTCTACACAATATGAGCAATAGATAGTTTAAAAGTATATGCCATATGAGTTACAAGTGATGAAAAAATTGGATCAGATATCAAGACATATACACAATGAACAAGTTTGATCACATTTCAATAGAAAATAACTAAGTTTCAAGAATATCAAGTTTCATATATATTAATGAATTGGATCGAATATCAAGTTTCATATATATCAAAATGAATAATAATTGTGTACATATCCAAAAATGGCATAGATCCTTTCATCAATAATAGTTACAAAAATGTGGCATGTGCCATGTCTGTCAAAGTTAATATATACATATACAAATGTCGAGTAGATAAAAAAATTGGTCCTTCAATGACCACAACTATAACTATATGTCTCTATCGGTATCTATGACTATGGTGGATCATCAAAATCAAGCCTCTCCGAAGGAGTACGTGGCTCTGCAGGTGGCTACACAAGGACAATTCAAATATCGACTCAAATATATTTTCTCAATATAACATCAAAGTAACTAAATACTGAACTCTAAATTTTTTGAAGTTGAAATTTTGATAACCTCATCTCTGTCTTCTGCATTTGAGTGAGGCTAAGGATCTGTGGGATGTCCTGAAGGGGGCTGTAACTGGTAAAACAACATTAACAACATATATGCCAAATAACACATAATAACTAAAAATAAATAGACTAAAAAACTAAAGCATACTAGAGCCTCAGATGGATGTGTTGTGGTTGTAGGAGGCAAAGTCACAAATGAATCAGTTATGATCATTTCCTATATCCATGGTAAGTGATCCAAAAGGAGTTAACTAGAGGGTTTCAACTTTGTTGTGCACTTAGTTAAAAGGAGTTGATCTCAGATAGACGTACCTTTTCCCTTGGTCATGTTGGATCCCATATTATATGTGTAGGACTTATACTGAAATGGAATGGTAGAACATCAGTAGGAAGTTTGGAAGGGAGTTGTAATAGGTGTAGACACTTAAAAATAATTATTTTAAATATTTTTAATTCCTCGCATAATTAATTAATTAATTATGTTAATTCAAATTCCTCTCAATATTAATTAAATAAAATTAATATTGTCACTATAGCATATGATTTATTTATTTAATAAATCAATCCCTTTCTTTATTCTTCTACAAAAATCAAATCCTCACAAATCTTCCTCTTAGCTAATTAATTTCAATTAATTAGTTAACCTACATTATTCCTACAAATCATCTTCTTAATTCATTCTTCTAGAAACTCCCTAAACTCACTTAACATTAATCTTCTAATTTTTTATTCCCTCCACTCATTCTCTCTCCTAGTCAAATTCTCCTACAAATATTAATCCCACCTAACATTTCCTCTAATCCCCCTCCTAATGAGTCATTAATGGTTAATCATCATGATTAGCCACAAAGTCAACTTTTTGTCCTTTTCATCCAGCCACTAGCTTTAAATGCTCTTTTCCTAGGTGAATGTAAGATTTTCGAAATCACACATTCCTCTAGGCATCCCCTCTCCCAAGGAATTTTTAATTCTTTTTTTATTCCTCCAATCTCCATGATATCCTTTTTTGGAGAATTTTTAATTCCTCCAATGCATCTTGTGCAGTGTGGAGATACGAAATGCCTTTAAGGCATATTTCTTGGTCTCCACACCCTCTCTTGGAGCTTGTGTGAGCTCACAAGTAAATCTTAGCCCTTCATCTCGAATTCATCCTAGCCATCTGTTTTCCTCTCCTCTTCCTATAAAATAGGGTTTCATCCCTTCATTCTAGACATCTTGAAATCCAGTAAGCTTATGCTGCCCTTTTGAGCCCAGGAAATCATCTTGGCAACTTGATCATCTCATCCTTATCATTTTTCAAATCCATTCCATTTGTGCACAACATTGGAGAGCCATCCACATCCAGCAATCAAAGGAGCACATCAAGTGGAGCATTATCAAGGGGCGCCTTCATTTCATCAAGCTCAATTTGGAGGAGAAGAAAAAATAGCAAGGTGAAATGGTCTTTTAATGACATTTTAGCATTCTGCATGCTTATTTTGTTATGTTTTGATCATTTGAGTTTCAAATCTGTTTTCCCCTCTTCATTTTGGCATGCTCGGTGGGACCCACATCGCTAAGAACTATTGTTTTTTTTAGGTTTTTGTGAGTTGTGAGACGCAGGTTTCAGAATAGCGCGATTTCAGAAGAAATTTTTTTTTATCTTTTTCGCAGGTTCTAGAATAGCGGCTCTGCATATCTGCTTGCCTATCCCTTGGAAAGTGGCAAAAACCTAATCAAACCCCATTTTACCCATCAAAGCTTTCTTCAAATCCACATTTGTCATTAGTAAAAAAGTTTTTATCCATGTTTTTCTATTCATTCCCAAAAAATCAAAAAATTAATATTTTTGTCATTTTGTTGTTTTTTGCAGGACGCTTATTGAAGACTCTGTTTTTCCAAACTACTAATTAAGTTGTTTTGCAGGACGCTTTTTGAAGACTCCATTTTTCAAACTACTAATCAAGTGGTTTTGTAGGTTGCCTAGCTGATTCAACCAAATATTGTGCATTTATTTAAACTAGGCACCTAGATATTAATTAAAATGGAATGAACCATTGTCTTATGTGTCTTTAAGATAAGCATAAAGGTAGGAAAGTATGCTCTCGTCTTACTAGACGATCAGAAATCCAGACCCTCCAACCTTTTCTTGTTTGATTGTGTGTTTACCTCTAGCGGGCCTACCCTCCCAACTTGCTCTTTGAGAAAGTAAGAGGGGAATGACCCAAGTGAGTACACTCGGACTTGAGTTTCCCAACTCACTATAATAAATAGGCCATTGACTATGAAAGGGTTAATGGTTGGGGCTATATGAGAGTTCACTCTCACATTGGGTGCTTAGTAGGATCCTAGAGATCTCAATCATGCTTGTGTGACTACTAAGTTCTTAGTGCTTCGTTGGGCTATAGGCCTCAATTGTGCTTGCGCAACTTTGAAGGGTAGCTCCTAATGGGAAGACTTACTAAACACCTTGTTCATAGTGGCCAAAAACCTTCTAGTCATTGGTGCAGGAGGTCGGACCTCTGAAGCGGCCCATATTCTTACGGCCCTTAGTAGAGACACAAAGTTCGCCATAAGGAGTTTTCATGGGAATTCATGCTTGGTTGCCCCAAGAAGTGAGTGTCATGGAGGGGAGCTAGTGGGGTCAAGTATCTAAGTGTCCACTCTGGGTAAGTGTAAATGGGAAACCAATTGGGATTCAATGACTATTGTCCTTGCCAGCCTTAAGAATGTTGTATATGAGCATGAGTGTCTTTGATATACTATGCATTTGATCACTGTGTTTGCTTTGTTTGATAAATACTTGCCAAGAGTAGACTAAAAACACATCACTATCCCCAAACACTTTGCAAAAACATTTTTCAAGACAAAAACAATTGTCCAAGTCATTACCCACACAAAGTCCAAAATTGCGTCAAAACTTTGTCCATCCCATTTTTCATAAGCCTAAGAGAGAAGTTAAGAGTCCATCATCTCCATCAACATTCAAGTTTGTCCTTTGAAACACCAACTATCATCCAAATCAGGGTGGTCATATCCCTTCATACAACTTGTCATTCAAATTGATCCTCCATTAAGTTGTATTCATGTCAAAGACAACCTAGTTATCAAGTTTCTTCTAAACCATCACTACCATACCTTCTTCATCAATCATCCTCAAATTTCCTCAATTTTCTTAAATCCTTTCATCCTCAATTTTTTTAAATCCTTTCATCACAAATTTCTCCAATCCTTTCCTCCTCAATTTTCTTAAATCCTTTCATCACAAATTTCTTAAATCCTTTCATCACAAATTTCTCAAGTCCTTTCATCACAAATTTCTTAAATCCTTTCATCACAAATTTCTCAAGTCTTTTCATCCTGAAATTTCTCAAATCCTTTCATCACAAATTTCTTAAGTCCTTTCATCCTCAAATTTCTTAAATCCTTTCATCACAAATTTCTTAAGTCCTTTCATACTCAAATTTCTTAAATCCTTTCATCACAAATTTCTTAAGTCCTTTCATCCTCAAATTTCTTAAATCCTTTCATCACAAATTTCTTAAGTCCTTTCATCACATTTTTCCTAAGTCTTTTCATCACAAATATTGTATATGGTCATAACTCGATCCCAAAAGAAAAAGATGGCTGAACAACAATATGGCATGCTGGACATTGATGTCCTATATGAAGATCCCATGCAAGATCATACACAAAGTGGGCAACCTAGCGATTAAGATCAAAGTCAAAATCTTGACATGGTTAACCAAGATGAACTTTGTCCGGAAGTGCAAACTTTCCTAGCGGATTCTTATAACCAAGAGATGATGGAAAAGTTTATTAAACACAATCCTACTACACTTCTGAAAACTCTCCTTAAACATGGAGCTCAACTTCTGCCTGAATTTAATAGATCCGCTCTCACCCAATAAACACAAGGAGACCTCGCTCCCACACAAAGTGTTGTACCTACTATTCAAACTCAATCAATTGTAGCCCCATCAATCATCCAAGCTTAATCAATGCCACTCACGGTACCTCCCACCATGGTCTCCATCCCACCTTCTTCCTCCTTACCATCTATACCACTATCAAATCCAATCTCATCCATTCTCCTACAAACTTCTATACCACCTCCTTCTATTCAACCACAAATTTCTATTCCACAAACTTCCCTTCCTCCCAACAATGTCACAAATTTTATTCGAGTTTTATTCAATCCTGTCACAATAGTTGGCGGACTGCAACCAACTATCCCTCAAACCCTAGCGACATCGGTCATCACATCCCACATTCCCACCTCCTCATCATATCAATATATTGGTGGTGGTGCACCTTCTTTGGTTCATCCAATTCTTGGGGCAAATACACTTCACCATTATCAAAGCCCACAACAAGACCTCATCAAGGAAATTCAAGACATGAAAAATATCATCAAGGACATGAAACAAAGGACTAATAAAAGAAAAACTTACTCATTCAAAGAGTTTTTCCCTTTTCCTTATGATTCATCTATATCAGTTGCACCATATCCCCTGGGATTTGAGATTCCTAAATTCACCAAGCATGAAGGCAAAGGAGACCCCCGCGATCATGTTTGAGAATTCCACATCTTATGCCAAGAAGTCTCCTATAGTGACCTTTATCTTCGCAGACTCTTTCCCAAGAGTCTCATAGGAGATGCCCTGACATGGTTCTCATCTCTACCACGAGGTTCCATTGTCTCTTTTCCATACTTGGCAGAAAAATTTGTGGCTCACTATGCATACAACATGGGTAATAATGTTTCTATGATGGACCTATGTAATACAAAACAAAGGCCCGGAGAAACCTTCGCCAATTTCCTACAAAGATGGCGACATCTTATCAAGAAATTCCAATGGGACATGCCAGAACAACATCAAATTGAATTATTCCAAAAGAACTTGGTGCCTGAACTTTCAAGACCTTTAATATCTCAATGTGTCAAATCCTTCCAAAAATTGACAGATAAGGGCCTCGCCCTCGAACGTGTCTTGTTGGAAGAAGGAACCTTGAAACATTACCAAAAATCAACACAAAGTTCTTCCTCTTATTATAACAACAAGCCAAAATTCTGGTCCAAAAACAAAAATGTGGTCAATGATTGTATAACTGATGCAAAATGGGTCCAAATTGTGGCCGCTCCCCCAAAATCCACCACCAACAATCATCAATTCAACAACCAAAATCAATCCCAAAAACCTCACAACAATGTCTCAATCCAGGGACAACCACCCCGATCGAATAATAGGACTCCAAGAGATTTCACTCCTTTGGCTGAGCCTATTGAAGTGGTGTTTCAAAAACTTGTCCAACCAGGTGTAGTGGTTTTTCCAATCACTCGCCCATTTGACCCCAATCAACCTAAACCGAGATGGTATAATGAAAATGAGTATTGTGAATACCATTGTATCAAGGGACATGATACACGAAAGTGTATGAAACTGAAGATCTACATACAAGATCTCATTGATAGAGGTGAGATTGAAGTAGAAAATGCAAAACTTGGTAATAACAATGACAAACTCAAAATGTACCAGGAACCCTTCCCGAATCATGATAAAGGAAAAGGCTCATCATCTAACGCAATGGGTTATGACTACGCTAATCACATAACCGGTTTTGATTTTTTAGTAGGTCGCATTGAACCTATGGACAATCATGTCAATGTCATAACCATCCAAGGAGTCAATTCTCCTTCTTCCCAAAGAAGACCAAATCCTACTAGGATAGTCATTCAGGGCGCCATGCCTTCCACCTCCCATTTCCAGAATGACTACAATGCAACTACATGCCGAGGTAAAGTCACCATCCAAGGAGTCCCTCCTCCACCAAACCCCCCACCCATATCTTCCACCCATCGATATGACCTCCTTGATCAACTTGGGAAGACACTTGTGTAGATCTCCATTTTGGAACTTTTCAAGACCTCCCCAGTCCATAAAGAAATTTTGGAACAAGCCCTTCTCCAATCACATGTTCCAGATAACATCAACGCCACCCAATTCCAAGCCCTCATTGGAAACCTTGCTGCCTAGTAGCACATTGTATTTAACTCCAAAGATGCTCCCACTGATGAAGACCATAACAAACCTTTGCACATCGAATCTCTCATCCACAAGCACAAGGTCAAACGTATCCTGATAGATGGTGGATCTGGGCTTAATCTGTGCACATACAAATTAATAAAACAATTGAGACTTTCTGAAGATCTGATAGACACATCAGGAAGAATCACAATAAAGGCATATGATGATGCAGAAAGAATTTCAAAGGGCATGATCACCTTACCTCTTCAAGTGGGCCCCATTACAATTGAAACCCCTTGCCAAGTACTAGATCTTGATCTCCCC
The DNA here is from genome assembly GCF_030272615.1 of Cryptomeria japonica. Lineage (NCBI taxonomy): Eukaryota > Viridiplantae > Streptophyta > Pinopsida > Cupressales > Cupressaceae > Cryptomeria > Cryptomeria japonica. Next base: position 96,457,267 of record NC_081407.1, on the reverse strand, counting down.
TACAACATTCTCCTCAGGAGGCCATGGATTCATTCCTTGTAGGCCGTACCCTCCACCTATCACCAATGCATCAAATTCCCCTATAATGGAAGAGTGATCACTATCAAAGGTGATCCCCAACCTTTTCAATATTGCAAACTATTAGAGGGGAAGCATCCATATCATTTCCCACTAAATAGACCCTCGCCAACGCCTCCATCTGATGCATCAAATGTTGCCTCCACATCATCCCAACCAGATAATCAAATCAAGATCTTGGACAATGGCTGTGGAGAATACAAATTGGAGGATGTCTTATTAATAGGCAACCTCCCTCTCTCTCCTAAGTCATTTGGCAAACCAAAAGAGATAAAAAAGGACCCAAAATCAGTCATGCAATGCCAAAACACTACCTTCCAGCAATGGGGCCCACTTGATAATGAGAGCCTTGAAGCAGATATCTCATCATGGCTGTACTAGGAAGAAGATGAAGATCCAACAAGAATATCCAAAGAAATGTACCCAAAAGCATCTACCATAGTTGAAAAAATGGGTTACAAAGGACACGGCTTGGGACTAGAGGAGAAAGGAAGAAAAACACCCATAAATCCTATCTCCTACAGATACAACAGAGGCTTGGGGTACACCCCGGTTCCTAAGATTACTATCGCTGGTGCCCCTTCTATTCCTTCCTCGAATATCAAAAGCGGTGACGAAGAGGAATTCCATGAAGTGCCTTGTGAATATGAGAAAGATATCTTCTTGGAAGCTTACATCAATAACATCACCCCCGTAACCCCTCCCACTTCACATGAGCTACATCTTGTCCATCCTGAACTCATTGATTGGGGCCAACGAGACAAACCCACTTTAGATATCTGCACCGACGATAATGCTCTCATTGCTCTCCTAACAGTGCAAAATATGGAAGATTGTAGCAGAATCGAGGGTATTCAACTACACAAAAAGGGATACTTTGGTAGTCAAGTCAATGCCCTTAGCCACAAAAAAGATAATAAAAGAAAAAGATATGATTCCCTAGGTGAAAACCTTCCTGAGGTGCCTTTGGATGAACAAGAAATAAAAACAAAGGGCGTATCTGAAAGTGAAAACCTAGAAAAGGCACTTGATGATGAGGGATTTGACCTCCCTACCATTGGTTACCTTCCACAAGACAAATCAAATTTGTTGATAGAAGAAACAGATAGCATCAACATGGGCACCAAAGTCATTCCAAAAAATGTGCTCATTGCCAAATCCCTCATAGAAATCGAGAAACAAGACTTCATCAACTTCCTTACAGAGGTAAAAATTAATTTTGCATGGTCCTATTCCGATATGCCAGGGTTGGACCCTGCCTTGGTAGTTCACAATCTTACCGTCCGCCCAAATGCAAAACCTGTAAAATAGAAATTGCGCAAAATGCACCCACATATTGCACTCCTGGTCAAGGCGGAACTTCAAAAGTTGTTAGACGCAGAATTTATCAAACCAATAGATTATGCTGAATGGGTCTCCAACATTGTACCCGTCGGCAAACCTACTAGGGGCATCCGCATCTGCACAGATTTTCGAGATCTAAATATAGCTTGTCCTAAAGATGATTTCTCGCTCCCTAATATAGACATGATTGTGGACCTTAGAGCAAGACATGAAATTTTATTGCTAATGGATGGGTTTTCTGGATACAACCAAATCAGGATAGCAGATGAGGATCAACATAAAACTGCATTCACAACACCATGGGGTACCTTCTGTTACCGAGTCATGTCTTTTGGCCTTAAAAATGTTGGAGCTACATATCAACGATCATTGAAAACAATTTTTCATGACCTCTTGCACAAAATTATGGAGGACTATGTGCTTGATCTACTAGGAAAATCCAAGACAAGACAAGAACACATCCCCATTCTAAAGCAGATCTTCGAAAGATTGGAGAATAACAAGTTGCACCTAAATCCCAAAAAGTGTGTATTTGGCATCACATCAGGAAAACTACTGGGATTCATTGTTTCCCGTAGAGGCATCGAGATTGATCCCACAAAGGTAAAAGCTATTATGGAAATGCCTACGCCAAAAACTCTCAGACAACTGTGCAGTCTCTAGGGAAAAATCCAGTCTGTCAGGTGTTTCATTTCACAGCTAGCAGACAAGTGCCATCCATTTGCACACCTGTTGCGTAAAGACACAAAATTTAAATGGGATCGCCTATTTCAAAACGCCTTTGAGAAATTAAAAGAATATCTAGCATCACCTCCTGTATTGATGCCTCCTGCTCCTAGAAAACCCCTTATTTTGTATATATGTGCTACTGCAGTGGCATTGGGGGCATTATTGGCGCAAACAGATGATCAAGGGAAGGAACATGCCATTTACTACATCAGTCGGACATTGGTAGGATATGAACTCAATTACACCCCCATTGAAAGAGAATGTTTGGCATTAGTGTTCAACACACAGAAACTACGACACTATATGCTAAATAATAAGACAAAATTAATTGCTAAAATTGATCCATTTAAATATCTCTTGTCCAAAGTTGCTCTCACTGGCAGAACTGCCAAATGGGTCATGCTCTTAAGCGAGTTTGACATTGAATATGTGGACAGAAAGGCAATCAAGGGACAAGTCATTGCAGATCAGTTGGCTGAACCTCCACTTCCAGGCGACCATCCTCTTCTCATAGAATTACTAGATGAGTTCATTATGACTGTTACCACATCCTCCACATGGAAATTGTATTTTGATGGCTCCTACACTCAAAATGGATCGGGGGCAGGAATACTATTGGTCACACCTCAAGGAGATGGCATCCCCAAATCATACAAGATAGCCTTTGCATGTACCAATAACATAGCAAAATACGAGACCCTCATCACAGGTTTACGTTTGGCTATCCATTAGAAAATAAAGGAATTACAAGTCTATGGCAATTCCCAACTCATCATAAAACAAGTCAATGATGAATACCAGACAAAAGATGATAAACTCATTCCCTACCATACCATGGTTGAATATCTTAAGCAACATTTCACGACAATCAATTTTGACCAAATCCCACAAACAAACAATAGGGCTACAGATGCAATGGCCACCATTGGCTCCCTCCTTCAAATGCCAACACACAGTCAGAAGTGCGAGTTCTTGGTCGAGCAATTGTTTATACCAGCATACGACCTACCAGAGTCTGAAATGGTGTATGTTCTCGTTGGTCTCGAGTCCCCTTGGTACCAAGAAACCTTCGCTTTCCTCAAAGACAACACCATTCCCCCACACCTCACCAAAACCCAACAACAAACCTTCATCCGCCGATGTGCCCGTTACACCATCCTTGCAGACACCTTGTTTAGAAGGCATTTAGATAAACAACAAGTAGAAAGGGCATTACGTGAAGAACACGAGGGTATCTATGGGGCACACTCAAGTGGACTCACATTGGCTAAAAAACTTTTGAGAACATGATACTATTGGCCTAAAATAGAAGAAGATGCATACAATTATGTAAAGAAATGTATCCCTTGCCAGCAGCATGGCGACAAGATTCATGCACCGTCACAAGAATTGTAACCATTCATTATACCATGGCCCTTCTCGCGGTGGGGTCTCGATCTCATTGGGAAAATCCACCCTTCATCTTCCAATGGACATAAATTCATTATCACTACCACTGAATACTTCACCAAGTGGGTAGAGGCTATCCCTCTTACTTTCACCACCGACAAGCAAATATCCAAATTCATCCTGAACTACCTAGTCTACCGATATGGCATCCCAAAAGTTATCATCACAGATAATGGTAAACAATTTAAGAACCAGGATGTCAAAGAACTCTGCCAAAAATTTAACATCCAACACCGCTTCTCCACTCCATATTACCCCCAAGGTAATGGCCAAGCTGAGGCATCTAATAAAACCCTAATAAAAATCCTCAAAAAGACAGTCAATGAAGCAGACCATGATTGACACCTCCAAATCCATCCTGCATTGTAGGCCTACCACACCTCCATCTGCACCCCCGCAGGTGCCACTCCTTATTCCCTAGTATTTGGTTCTGAAGCCATCCTTCCCCTTGAGATCAAGATCCCCTCTCTAAGGGTATCGCTGTAAAACATCCTACCAGAGGAAGAATACAGAATTGCCCGCTTACAAGAGCTAGAATTGTTAGATGAAAGGTGCCTCAAGGCCTTGAACCATCTTTGGGTATATCAAAACCGTCTGCGCATGAGTTATCATAAAAAAGTCAAAACCCGAGAATTCCAAGTTGGTGATCTTGTCCTCATGGAAAATCAGAAAAATCTACAAGAAAGAGAAAAGAAAGGCAAGTTTGAGCCTAATTGGCTTGGACCATATGTAATCATAGCGAAATATGGATCAGGACCTTATCAGTTGGCTACTCCTGAAGGTGATCCTTTGGATGATCCAATGAATATCATGCACCTCAAAAGATTTTATGCTTCTCAGAAAGTCTTAAATGGTCAAAAAAAAAAAAAAAATTTAAAAAAATTAGAAAAAGAAAGAAAAACAATTCGTCCATTAGTGAAAACCACTTGGTGGCGCTATGGACAAGTACCTTGGTGAAAACCTCTATGCAGACGCCAAGGTAAATAACCGAATTCACTGTCTATCATGTCGATACTACAAATCATCTACCATCCAGCCCACCCATGCGCAACATTCCTTCTTTTCTGCCTCCCAATAAAACATGTGTATGATGATGAGTCTTCACCCGAGTCATGAACAAGGAATGTCCCATTGAAACTGAGATTTTATGCCTCTGTGTGTAAGCTTCAAGAAGTCATGAGAAACAATCCCAAGTCCATCCTAGTTCTACTCTTAGCAAGAGGTATCATGTGGTTGCAAGGAAGAGACTTGTTAGATTTTGTTAGATCTTTTCATATAGGCTTGCATCTTTTGCCCTACAACTGCCACTATTTACGACTACTTGGGTTCTTCCATATCCAGGTACATTATGATAGGTGCATACTGGGGCATATTTGGCATGTTTTGGATCCTTCTTGTATAAATCAGTGACCTGGTACTAGTGTTTATCAACACTTACCTTCTCGTGTACAAGAGGTATCGGTGTGTTGGAAGGTTTCCTTGCACGAACCCACAATTTTGTATTAGTGTTTCTTGACACTTGCATTGTTGTGTGCAAGAAATTCCCATTTGTCTACAGAGTCAGTCCATGCCTTGGGTTGCTCATGGCATCCTGATTTCTATAATCAGTGGTGCAAGTCACTCAGGGCAACATCAAACTAGGTTGGCTCTCCACATTTGTTGTGCACAAAATCTCACCATCATTCCATCAAATCCTAAACTCAATAGTCCCACTGAGTTAACAATTGCCCCCATTTTCCTCCACGGTCTCACATCTCTTGTTCTTCTTTCCAAATACCTCATGACTACTTCATATATCTTCCTCATTTATCCCTTCCACCCTAATTTTTCTTCCTCTATGTTTTTTTCTCCTCACATAATCAATTTTGATTCTGATTCATGTCTTATACAGGATGTATCCTTCCTGAAACCAGATGCTCTGATCATGTCTTATACAGGATGAATCCTTCTTGAAACTAGATTTTGTGATTTGATCATGTCTTATATAGGATGAATCCTTCCTGAAACCAGACGTTGTGATTAGTCATGTCTTATATAGGATGTAGCCTTCCTGAAACCAGACACTCTGATCATGTCTTATACAGGATGAATCCTTCCTGAAACCAGACATTATGATCAATCATGTCTTATACAGGATGAATCCTTCCTGAAACCAGACGTTGTGATTTGATTATGTCTTATACAGGATGAATCCTTCCTGAAACCAGACGTTGTGATCGATAATGTCTTATACAGGATGAATCGTTCCTGAAACCGGACGTTGTGATCTGATCATGTCTTATACAAGATGAATCCTTCCTAAAACCAGACGTTGTGATCAGTCATGTCTTATACAGGATGTATCCTTCCTGAAACCAGACACTCCGATCATGTCTTATACAGGACGAATCCTTCCTGAAACCAGATATTGTGATCAATCATGTCTTATACAGGATGAATCCTTCCTGAAACTAGACACTTTGATCATCTTTGTCTTATACAGGATGAATTCTTCTTGAAACCAGACTGAATCTAGATCTTATCAATCAAATCAAATCAAATTTATCGGGATATCAATTTCGCAAAAACTCCAAAGATCAAATACCTCAATTGATCTCCCGAGGGGGCATCACCATAACATAATCTATCAATCAAGAGCTGGGGCATCCTATCAAACCAATATCAGCATCAAAACAAGATTATTCTTTGAATCAATGTGTCATCACACCTCACTTCAAAGAGGGGCAAAATGTAGACACTTAAAAAATAATTATAATAATTATTTTTAATTCCTCGCATAATTAATTAATTAATTATGTTAATTCAAATTCCTCTCAATATTAATTAAATATAATTTATATTGTCACTATAGCATATGATTTATTTATTTAATAAATCAATCCCTTTCTTTATTCTTCTAAAAAAATCAAATCCTCACAAATCTTCCTCTTAGCTAATTAATTTCAATTAATTAGTTAACCTACATGATTCCTACAAATCATCTTCTTAATTCATTCTTCTAGAAACTCACTAAACTCACTTAACATTATTCTTCTAATTTTTTATTCCCTCCACTCATTCTCTCTCCTAGTCAAATTCTCCTACAAATATTAATCCCACCTAACATTTCCTCTAATCCCCCTCCTAATGAGTCGTTAATGGTTAATCATCATGATTAGCCACAAAGTCAACTCTTTGTCCTTTTCATCCAGCCACTAGCTTTAAATGCTCTTTTCCTAGGTGAATGTAAGATTTTTGAAATCACACATTCCTCTAGGCATCCCCTCTCCCAAGGAATTTTTAATTCTTTTTTTATTCCTCCAATCTCCATGATATCCTTTTTGGAGAATTTTTAATTCCTCCAATGCATCTTGTGGAGTGTGGAGATACGAAATGCCTTTAAGGCATATTTCTTGGTCTCCACACCCTCTCTTGGAGCTTGTGTGAGCTCGCAAGTAAATCTTAGCACTTCATCTTGAATTCATCCTAGCCATCCGTTTTCCTCTCCTCTTCCTATAAAATAGGGCTTCATCCCTTAATTCTAGACATCTTGAAATCCAGTAAGCTTATGCTGCCCTTTTGAGCCCAGGAAATCATCTTGGCAACTTGATCATCTCATCCTTATCATTTTTCAAATCCATTCCATTTGTGCACAACATTGGAGAGCCATCCACATCCAGCAATCAAAGGAGCACATCAAGTGGAGCATTATCAAGGGGCGCCTTCACTTCATCAAGCTCAATCTGAAGGAGAAGGTAAAATAGCAAGGTGAAATGGTCTTTTAATGATATTTTAGCATTCTGCATGTTTATTTCATTATGTTTTGATCATTTGACCTTCAAATCTGTTTTCCCCTCTTCAATAGGTTAAAGAGAATTATGCAAGTTAATAACCCAAATTTGTTGACAAACTAGATAGAACAAATATTTTTAACATATGTAGAACAAATGCACACTGAAGCCTCGTATAGTTCTCCTGTAACCTTGGGAGGCCTAGTCGAATTTGATACAACTACTACCATTTCCTGAATGAAAAATAATAACATATGATATATACATAAAAGGATTTAGTTATTTTGAACAAGCAAGAATGCAATCCAAAGTGAATATGAAGACATCACCTCTTCCCTCTGCTGAACCTCATCGACATTAGGTGCAATCATTAATTCTATAAACCCCATATGTTTCTGTATATAGAACAAATAAATTAAGTGCATTTATCAATATCTACATATACATGTTTAATCATAATACATTTCAACAAATGAATTTAAATTGTACTAAATTACCTTCTGTCATTTGGGTGTCCGAGATGATATCTTTTTCTGCCTCGAAGTGCTAAAGGATGGATTTCTCACACAAGATGTCCTCAAGATAGGTGGGGTAAACTAACAGAAAAAAATTAACATAAGGGAAAACAACATGTATTTAATATATCACTTAAGTCAAAAATATATAAATCTAAATGGTACCGCATAGCTATCTTGGCCAAAGTCAATGGACAAAAGTGTGATATCATCAAGTTGGGACATCTCAGCCCCTGATAAGCCCTATAAAACACCAAGTAATGATACATATAATTAACAAAAGATATTTTGAAACCAATGTATTATATTTTTAACGAATTTATAAATCTTTACCTCTGGTGGTGAAACTACTCGTGACCGTGGAGTCGACTGAAAAGTATGTGGTGTACTCCCACCACCTGCTACACCTTGCAATGCATTTTATTTATATGTCACCTTAAATTGTTCTAAAAATAAAAATTCTTTTTTTTTATAAGATTTAGTCACTTAATTGATAACATGTCATAAACAGAATTAAACACACCTGTGTCTGATAGAGAGGGTGCAACATATTGATCAGGTCGTCAGTGAGGGCCACATCCTCTATAGTGGAAGCATGGCATCTACTCCCACAACTTGTACACGAATGAGATGTCGAACCATCCTTGTCTGCGTCAATGTCTACACCAGAACATACACCCTAGCAAGTGGGGCACATATGCTGAATGGGCTGGCCCGTGCCAAATGATGCATGAGGTGACGTTGATGAAGGAGCTGTCGTTGATGAAGGAGGTGATACTGATGAAGGAGGTGTCACTGATGAAGTAGGTGCCATAGGTGCTGGTATATCCTCTACTCTGACCAACTGTGTGCCATGCTGAACAATGACACCAGTCAATGATGCAGCTGCTTGAAGAGTCTGTAATTTCATAGACTCCTTCAAGGATATAGGGACAGTGACAAGAACCATGGGTTTAGGAGTTGTACGTCTCCTATGTTGTGGCTCTACCACCCTATGGGCCCCAGTTCTATCTTGTGTAGAGCCTCTCCCTCTACCTTGAAATTGTCGGATGTCAAAGTAATTTGGCTTCTTGCCGAGGATAAACTCATAATACAACTTTCTCAAAAAATATAGAGGCACCTCCCAATTATTACAAGGTGGTTGGTCAAAGACTATATACCACCTATCCCAAAAATCTTCTTTTAGCCTAGCATGAACACACCAATGTATAGGAAACCGAGTCGTATTTAGTTCTAGGTTGTTACTGGTAATAGGATCAGTGAAAAGAGCACATATGTCAGCTTTAACTATGCCCTTTTTTCACTTGATCATATGATAACCCATCCGCATAAAATGTTCAACATCTATCCCTCTATGAACCCCATTTCATAACCTCCCTAGATACCTCATTTACACTATTGGCCATTGTTTCTAGTGTTCTGGCGAGGGTTGAGTGGTGCTCAAGCCTAGAGGACCTCAACCTATTCACCAATATAGAAATTTGGGCACTATTTTGTGTAAGGTGATTGATGTGATCCTCTTGTGTGGCATCTACATGATCTTATGGAGGACGTGGAGGGTTTCGGGGTGGCGGTGGTTGTTGAGGAGCAGTATTTTGAGGATTTTGTGGTTGTGGAGTAACGTCTTGAGGGTTGTCTTGTTGCTAATGTGCAATGTTTACAGGTTTTGCTTGTGTTGCCTGTGCAGGAAGAGGTCTTTGTTGTCTATTTCATTTTTGGGGATTGCTTGAAGAATGTGACATCAAATTAATAAAAACAAAAATTAAATCAATTAAAAAACACTACTTCAATTATAATGTAAATAAAAAAAATCAAACAAAAACAAATCTTACCTATTCGACGGGGTGCCATTGTTGAAAATTGCTCTCAATGCTGGAAAAATCCAAAATAATTACAAACTCACGCGGGTTCTGTGGATTTTTGGCTTTCTCTTGCTGTTGTTCCACGAGTTTTGGCATTGAAAATGGCCAAAACCCGTGGCCTACACAAAAAAATAATGTTTCTCAAAACCCATACGGGTTTTTAGGAACTTTTGATTTTTTATTAAAAACCAAAATGTTCCTCAAAACCCGTACGGGTTTTGAGGAAATTTTTGTTTTTTAAATTATTTTTGGCTAGGATTGGTGTTACAAAGCCTAGCACATTTTTGAATTTTCAGAACCCACACGGGTTATGAAAAATTTGGTTTTTTTTTTGGCATGTGGCCACTTTTATGTTCACCATCTTGGTGCACTTACCCATAAACCCAACTTGATCACCAATGATCAACCAAATCCTCTACATGAATGATTAATACATTATTCACTCGCATACATCCTTTCTATATTATTCCTTACATGATCTACAATGAGATCTTACACATATATACTGTTGGCCATTTGGTGGAATTGATTATGTGTTGTATTGATGTTTTGTCATTGATGTGCACACTAGTTGTTTGGATACTTTACGGGCACCCTTGTAGTCTCGGTAGGATGAGTGTTTTCTGGTTAAATTGGATCTAGCATGATCCAGTAGGCTTTGGTATAGTTTGGTGATGGAATTGGCTTGTTCATGATACTCATGCTTATATTTGGTCTGTTGGTTTTGGTCTTATGATTGGATGCTATCCTGCTTGCTTAGAAGTTTAGTTTCTGGTTTCAGTGAGGGTTTCGCTGGCAGAGCTTTAGGTGAAGATCTTCTATAAATTGCATAAATGGTGTTGGTGCAGTTTCTGGTGGAGTTTCAGGATGTTGTTGTTGATCATGTTCAAGACTTGGCAGATGGAGATCATTGTTGAAGCGTGTGGACCTATATTGGGTCCTGATTGATCTAGGTTATGGATCGACTTTAATGTAACATATGGATTGGACCTATTGATGTATTTTTAAGATGTCTTATGTGCTAGATATTATTCGGTCTAACATTGACACGGTTTGTAATTATGTAATTGGTTTATTGTCTAGTGATCGACTTGATTGTTTATGGTAGAGGGTTTGTATATATAGATGTAAGATCTCATTGTAGATCATCATGGTTATTGTTAGAGGTCATGGTCAAGGAATGTAATGTGCGAATAATGTAATATCATTCAAGTAGAGGAGTTGGTCGATCATTGGAGATTGAATTGGGATTATGTAAGAGGATTTAGTCCTCCAATATTGAGCTTAACCAGAACTGTACTCAGGCATAAAGATGATATCTTTTGCAGTTTAACACTTCTCCGGATTGTATTATGGATTTATATGTAGTCAATGAGGCTCCTTTTGTGATGAGAAGTGCACTCTAGGTTGTTGGCCTTCTTGCAAGTGCAAGCCACTCAATTGTAATTCACATACTTACTGCAGAAGTATTATCTAGCTGTGGGTAGGCTTCCCACTGTGGTTTTACCCTTTACCGGGTTTTTTGCGTATAAATCTTGGTGTTATGTGGATAACTTTTATTCTGTGATTATTGTTTCTTCTTAATTTAATTAACTGCTATTCCGGTATTAATGTTTTGGGTTCCGATATTAAAGTTTAAAATACTAATGGTTACGGTAATCTATGACAACTAATTCACCCCCCCCCCTCTCTCAGTTGTCTTCCAGCTATTTGAACTGTCTAACATATACAAACCCTCGACCATAAATAATAAGGTGAACCACCAGACAATAAAGCATATTGCATAATTATAAATCATGTCGACCTAAGACCAAAAAAATAACATCCAGCCCATAAGTCATCCTAGAAACACATCGAGAAGACCAATCAACATGTTACATTAAGCCGGTCCAAAACCTAGATAGAATGGAATAGGTTTGAATCTAAATGCAACAACACCAATCAACTGGAATGCAAACATGATAATCGTCTACATCCTGAAAATCAACTAGAAGTCACACCAACACCACTTATCCATAATATCAAAAGATCTGCAATCAAGCTCTGCCGTTGAAACCCTCACCAGATCAACAAACTAGGCTTACCAGCATAAAAGAAAGCATCTGATCACTAAATCAAAACCAACTAACTGAACATGAATCTATGTAGCATGAATAGCAGATCTAAGCCAATTCCAAAAACCAAAGCATACCGGAGTATACTAGATCATCATGATCTAATACAACCAGAAACAAAACAATTTATCAAGACCAAAAGGATACCGGTAAAGAAACCAAAATAGCTAGTGTTGACATCAATACAACACATAATCAATTCCTCCAAATGACCAACAAAATCAAAAGTCCACTTTTCTATTTTTTATGAGTGGCCCATTGTACACACACTAAGTATAAGGTGGCAAATCATCATTTCCTTTTTAGTGGGGTGGGGGGGGCAAGGCCTTCTTTGATTGATTTAATTTGGGTTGGTGTCTTGTGTGATTGTGCCTCCCTCTACCTTGTGATTTTTCATTTTGGGTTTATGGGTTCTCCTAAATTTCCACTTTTAACTTTACATATTTATGCATCATGGAAAATTTTAGCATGGAGTAAGTTAATGGAAAAAGGACTCATTAATTATGTAAATGGAACAATAACAACACCACCTGATCCTAATGCTCAAGTTGAATGGCTCATGAAAAAAATTATGGCAATTGGAACTTTGAGAAAGTATGTATCAGATGACCTCATTTTTCACATTAAGAAGTGTACTACAATTAAAGAGGCTTGGGATATTTATGCCAAATTGTATGGTCAATTTGATGAGATTAAGGGCTACGAGCTTGATGGTGAACTCACAACTTTGGATCAAAAGGATTTTGATACTATCCAAGATTATGTCATGAAAGCAAATGAGCTAAGAGGAAAGCTTAGGGACTGTGGCATTGACAATAAGGATGCTCAATTGATTTACAACTTGTTGGAAAAGCTTACATCAGAGTATGCAGCCTTTGTTTATAGCTTTCACACCCAGCAGTTGGCTCAAGGTGCCTCATACACTTCACCATCATTTGATGCATTCACAGAGATGTTGATACTTGAGCAATTTAAGTTGACTAAGTTGGAGATTCTCAAATCTTCAAAGTCACAAGCTTTGGTGGCTAATAAATGGAATCAAAGGAATCAAGTAAAAGGAAAGAACCAAAAATATTCTAAGCCAAAGCCAAAACAAGATGGAGCACAATCATCCTCTCCACAACAAGGTGATTCTACATCCTCACCTAAGAAGGAAATCATATAAGGACAATCTTTTTTGTGCATATTGCAAGAAGTCGGGACATGATGAACAATATTATTACAAGAAGGATATTGATGAGTTGAAACATCTTCTTAAGAAGAATAAAATCAATTTGCCTTCTAGAATGTCTAATTCGACTTCTTCTTCCAAAGAAAAGGATAAAGGGAAGGATCACTCTTTTGGGACAAGAAAAGGACAAGCTCTTTGTGTTACTACAAGTCATGATTCAGGGAGATGGCTTCTAGATTCAGGAGCTTCCCATCATATGACACTTTCAAAGTTTATGTTTTCTTCACTTGAGCTTTGCAACATGTTACAGATTTTGATGGACAATCATACATAAATAAATGTGATTGGGAAAGGATCTATTGCCATTATAAATAACTCTATCAATCATATGTTGTGTGTACCCCATTTGATAAACAATATCTTTTCCATCTATCAGATCACTCATGGGGCAACAAGGAAAACTATGGAGTTCACACCTAATTCAGTTATCATTAGAGACTTGGAGAGAAGAGATATCATTGCAAATGGGGTGGATTATCATGCATCTTGATTGTACTACTTTTCACATTTTGGTCCTATTGATGAGGTTGATTCTTCATATGTTGATCACACTTGATGATTTAGATAACAAGGAGAACTTTGGTTACTTACACTTGGATATTCTCACATGTGAACATGTTCTCCTTTTATTGATATAACATCACCTATTGCACCTGATGATGCAGATATTGCACCAATTTTCCCTTCTTGTGATTTAGTGCAGCGGGATATTCATTATCTTCCAGCGTCAGTTCATTGGGATGACTACTTGACAGACATTGCAGGTTTGTTTGTGGAGTCCTACATTGCATATTTGAGAGACATCATTGATGCTATTCATCTTCTCTTTGATGAAGATGATCCTTCTTCAATTGTTGCGAGGGAACTCTATGACCCCCTTGTTCATTCTCTACATGATCATTCTTTCAAAATTTACATGATTGTGGATTCTTATGTACAACATTTGGAGGAGGTCTCTTTATCCTTAGAGGAGACATGTTGGTCTTTGGATCTTGTTCTACATTCATCTTCACTAGATATTGGAGTGAATTTTTCAATAGTGTGGTTTAGTAAACCTGATTTGGAGGGGGTAACTTTCATCATCGACATGGGGACACTTGAGCAATTTTTCAGAGACTTCACACATAATGAGTTTTTTTCTTATATCTTCTCTTCATGATTGGATAATAACACCTTTGGTTTTGTTTCTTCCTAAGGGGAGGAACATTGTTCAACAATCATGGAGTAGTTTTTTCATTCAATTTTGAGCTTCTTCCATTAGTGTAGGTTCTATATTGAGGGGGAGCTACTTGGTCTCTCTTATTCTTCTCTCTCAAGGGGGGAATTTTTCCTCACATGGGGTTTTGTCCATCACATTCTTCTTTGAGAGTTCTTTTGTATAGTTTTCATCTCTCTTTTGGGGAGAGTTTTTTCCCATTGGGTTTTTCTCTCTTTTTCCGTTTGTGAGAGATTGCATTGGTTTGCATGCATTTTCATTTGTACATGGGTACCTAACATGGTCTAGTAGTCTGGACCCATCTTGCATTGTTGACTTAAATGCATTCCTCTAAGTTGCACTTAAGAGGCGACGTTGGTGTAAATTATGTCTCATAATTACACCTTACTTAAGTTGACTTAGGGTAATTCATTTCATAATAGTTTGGATATGAGACACTTAGGGAAGTGTACACATAGGGATGATGTATGTAGGATAAATTCCACCTTTTGTGATCTTATCTTGTTGTTACATTCCACATTTAGTGGGTGATACACATCTTGTGGAATATTTTATTATTTCTCTTACCTATCCTTGTTTCTCATTGAGCCACGTGTCATGATTGTGTGCTCACATATCCACATGGCCTTGCCTATATAAGCAGGCTCATTTACATTGTATGCATTTTTTAATGATCTAGTTTATCAGTATTTTGCATCTTGATTAGAATACAATTTATTCTTATTAAATCTATTTGTCTCTCTTATTGTGCTATTCAATGTGCTTTTGATATTGGCTATTTTCAACAAATTCTTACAAATATCATAAGGATGCTAAATTGGTAAAAATAGGGTGAAAGTTGTTAGGTCCCAGAGACAACTAAGAGGGGGGGGGGTGAATTAGTTGTCCAATAAATTCAAACCAAAATTAACTTAACAAAAACTTAATGCTTAATACCACTAAACCAAACTTTAGCCAGTAGAGAGTTTATTAGTTAATTACAGTACCGGTAAAGATTAATGCATGAAATAGAAAGTCAATAACATCCACAACACATAACACCAATGTTTGCATGTGGAAACCCTATAAGGGGAAAAACCACGGTGGAAAACCTTACCCACAATCAGATGATACTACTGCAGATAGTATGTGTACAATAGGGGGTTTGCACATGCAAAAAGGCCAAGTGCCTAGAGCTCACTGCTCAAACACAAATGGGAGTCACACTGACTACAATTGGATGGTTAAATCCAATGATGATGTACTGCTTCAAAATAGCATCTTCATATGCTGGATTCAGTACCGGTTTAGTTTTGATATGCCTTCACAAAACCTTCCTTCAACCTTCAAATGATGACTGTGTGTATAGCTCTGCTTATTCTTGCATATACCTTATTGCAATCCTTTTCACATTTTCTTCCTTGCATATGTCTTTCGATAAAATAAGATCTTACATATATACCAAATCCTAGAACCAAAATGTGTAGGTTGGCTTTTCAAAAGATATTACAATAAAACAATTTACAAGTAAATCAATGATCGATGCAATATCTAATACAACATGTCGGCTTAATGCATTTACAACAATAATAAATCATCTCTATAGCTTGTCATGCTGATCTGGAATAGATAAGCCTGTCAGTGCTTATCCTGGACTTATTTGCCTGTAAGAACAAATATGCAAACTCGAATATACCAATGAGAAAATCTCCAAGACAAAGTGTCCAAGCAATGTCTTTGACATAACCAAGTATTCTTCACGTCATTCCAAGTGTCGGTGAACAATATATCTTGTCGGTGAACCAGATACCGGTGACTGTGCATAAGTCACTTGCTTGTCGGTGAACATTGCCAATTCTCCAAGTGCCAGCAGGTTGACCAGAGTCGATAAGTGTTGACATCAATGACAAAACCATATCAACATATCCAAAATACCAACAAAAGTTATTGAAATAATATTTTTAAATGTTACAATCTCTATAATTAAAAAGGCCACTACATTTATTCTTATTTTCATCAAAGATTATTTACTCGTACTTGTAGTTCTTGTGAGTGTATATAGTTTTAATGCTTCATTTTGGTTAAAGTACACTACTTCATAGATTTATTGCAACAATACTAGCTAGAGATGATTGTTACAAGCTAGGGTTACCGTTGCACCAAAAGTTCAACTTGTCAATTCCTGATACAACCACTAGACTTATAGAATCCACAGGAGGTTGTTAAACCATGTCGTGAATCCCCGCGAGGGACATTGGCTCACTACCAACAATCCCCCTCCTAGTGTCACTCATCGCGACCTACATGATTTGAACCCGCGACCAAGCTCTGATACCACTTGTTACAAGCTAAGGTTGTCATTGCACTAAAAGATCGACTCGTTAATACCCAAGGGACGTTGGCCCACTGCCAACAATAATAAGTGAAATTAATTTGGTAGAAGTGAATTTATTTAAGTGGATAAAATTCTTATTATACATTTATAATAGGTATGTTAATTAATGACAATTTGAGAGGGTGGTAAGCTACTTGAACATTAAGTTTTCTTATTTTGGTATAAGCTATAAGCTAAGATATTATCATCGTAGTCTTGAACTAGAATTTATAGGATTTTCATACCTATAAATCAATTTACAATCTCAAGATGGTTGTTCTTTTAAAGAACATAAACCATTATGAGTAAAGATACACTTACTTTAATGGTTAATCTCTTCTTATACCAAGCTTAGAAACTCTACTAAATGAGATCATTCATAGCCTCCTTATGACCCAAAGCCTAATGTACTGGGCAATACTCCAAATTAGTTTATTTTTATTTATTTTTTTATATTTTGAACAATGTGATTATGTTTAATTATCTCTTTTCTAATAAATGTACATAGGAAAGACACCCAAAATTAATAACTTGAGATATTGGGTCTAATATCTACCAAAATTTATCTTTTAATTATAATTATTGGACCAAAATATAATAAGGGGTAATATTCAACCCTAATTGATTACTCTAATTTACTTTTTTCTAATATTATATTCAAATAAAAAATTATAAATATATGATCACATGATAGATCATAATTGTTTGTCAAGCCAATATTGAAGGAAACATAAAGTATAGCTATAATAACCATACTTAATAAAAATAGTAGAGCTATATTTAGCACAAACCATAGAATAAAAATGAAATAATTGGTGTAGGATTTGTAGTGATTTTAGGTTTGGACTCATATGTATGTTTCAAATTGAATCATTAAAAGAATAATGAGATAAATTAAATAATCATTAGTCGTTGTCACAATGTAACTTGAAAACTTAAATAGTTTTAATTTAATCTTTATTAAAATTACTTCTTTTTTAAGCAGTAACTAGCATGTGTGAATATGGTGTTTCAAGAGCACACATCATTGGTAGAACACAATTGTTCGGGAATTATTTATCCCCATTGTAAATGCTTTGATAAATTTAAACCATTCAAGTATTATCCCAAGAGGATGTACCATATCAAAATCTCAATCCTAAAGAAGTTTGTACCATTGAAACTATCACTTTCTTATAACTATAACAACTATTATCTATTTTGCTACTTTTTTGTTGTTGTTTTGTGTCTATTCTTGTGAGGGTTCAGGGCCCTTTCCCTGCTTAAATAATCAAAAGAAACTATGATCTATTTGATCAAGAATTTATTTGAAAGCATATGCAATAACAATTCAGACACGCCCATGCAATAATTTGATAGTATTCTACTATGATAACTCTTTCATCACCATCACCATCACCATCACATTTTATAAAGGGCATAAACAATAAAACTCTTATGTAGTAGCTGAACTATGGTAAGTGAAGTAGTGTGCAAAATAGTATAGAAGATGCATCAAGTATGTGGTAGGTATATATGTTTTTCTTAACAACTAGTTTATCAATATAATTTTTAATAATTTGTGAGTTATATAAGATTTGTGGATTTATCAATACTATTTTTTTCAAATACAATGATCTTATCTTATATCTTTATAATTATGCATTTTTCATTTACAATAGATATTCTAATTTTTAAAAATATATTATAATGACAAAAACTAACTGCTATACAACATTAGTTAATTTTATTATCAAATGTACTATAACAATAAAATGCTTATTATTTTCAATATAGCTTAATTAAAATATTGATATCTTACATTTAGATGTGTAAAAAATAACAATATTGATAATATGTAAATTGTAATATTCTATACACCAATCATATGCAAAATAGTCTATTCTTTTTAAGATTAAAGGTTCATCTCTTAAAGTTGAGAGTATGGCCCAGCCAAAAAAATTATTCTTGCTTGCAGCTTACTTTAGTAGTGACATAAAGGAACACGCCAAAATATATCTTGCACAAGAATGACAAGCCACCACTTTGGAAAACAATAAAATTAGTAGCATTACTTTGAATAAATAAATCAAATGAAAGCTCTTGGATTCTAAACATTAAAAACAAGGTAATTATCGTACATCATGCTTTTGATTGTTCCCAATCACTTCTCATTTAATGGCGAATAAAGTCAGGCTTGCCTTCAGGAAATGAAGCCCACATTTCGTCCCATCATCTGATAGCCCAGATATTTGGAAACTTTAAGTGTATAAATATTATTGTTTTTAATCTTACGAGGCTCAGTATATTTGTGTAGGAAGTCTTTACGGTATAACTATGTAGATAAATGTAAAGTAAATCAAATATGTAATGAAATACAATCGGCTACTTTCCAGATTGAATTTAAAGTAGAAGGAAATGTTGAAGAGCCATTATACATCTTGCCAGTAAAATGTAAATGTGTTTAATTTTTAAGAACAAATGATTGTAATTTTATTTAGTGGTCTTAATACTAAAATCTTGATTGAATATTGTGCCACCACTCTAGTATATTGTTTGATAAGCCATTTTATAGTAAGTTCTTTTTCATACTTGTGGAAATTTAGTTGTACAAAATTGTTATTTTCTATTAAAACAAGTAAAATTATTTTAATAAAATTATAAGATATTTCATTTTTTAGTGTTTTTTTTATTTTGAATAGTTTTTCATTTATATATTATCTGCATTTTATTCAAGATTTGTTATTTCAATTGCATCGTATTTAGAAAATAAAATTCAATTTTAATTAGTTTAAATTAATATTTAATTATTTACATTTATTTATTATTTTAGATCTCTCACACACCCTCACACACATCAATTTATTTCTCTATTATATCATTGTAATTATGAAATTTGCTACTCATACTATTTCATATTTAGGTTATGATTTATTATAATGGATTGAATTAATACAATCATGATGATGCAAATAAACAACCTCTGCTTTGTATAACAAAGGAAATAAGCATAATAGAATAGAAATAAACAAAAAAATCAGACTGTGTTACCATTCATTCAAAGACCACTCTTACATTACCAACCATCCCATTTTATCCAGTAACCAAAAACCTAAACTCCCACCTACATACACTGCAAAGCAACCTCACTTAAAACTGATTCAATTGAAAATTAACTCCCATGATTTCCCTTCTACATGAACTGAAAATGAAATTCTAATTTAAGTCCTACTAAGACTACTAGAAAGTAACAGTCAAGAAATGGTTGCATCAAATCATATATTGACAAATAGGACACTCTCATGCAAAGTTCCAATTATTTTTTAAACTATTATTTATACATATTTCACATTTCTTATGTCTATTATTTCTATCCACTTCAAAACATTCATTCTCTTCTTAGATATTATTCCCTTCTTAGATATTTGAATCAATCCTTTGAATAGATGATTTTGCATATCCATTTTAAAAATTTAATTTAATTTTTTCTAATTCTTACTCATTTTGAGAGCCCGACATGCCCCAAACTACATATTGTTGACTTCTTTATGTTTTAACGAACTCGTATTTATCCTTTAGATTGTAACTCACCCAAAATCTAGGAGTAGTTAAATGGACACAATGCAAAATATCACATCAATCATTGAACCATGCTAGACAAGTACAAATAATGACTACATTTTTTTTTTTGACAAAAAGCCAAAAAAATATTGAAAGGAAGAATTACAGAGTAACAAATACAAAGCTAAGAGATTTCCAAATAGGAGCCAAGAGGCCTCCTAACAAACCTGCATAACCAAAAGGTCCACATTATAGCAAGAAGAAATATAGAAGAAGCACCCTCAAGCTACGTTCATACTGAAGAAAGTTGAAAAGTTGAGCAACTTTATCCGTTGACAGAGAATCCAATCAAAGACACACCAACCACAAGTAGCACTTGATGCCCATTTAGCAAGCAAGTCAACAACCCTATTCCACTCATGAGAAATATGATGAAAAAGATAGAACTAAAGCAATGAGATATATGTCGAATTTGGGCAACCATGGATGAAAGCTACCAAGAAGAGCTCTTAGAATACAGATTTGTCAAGAGAGAGACCAAAATCATCGAGTTCAACTCACAAATAACATGATTTTATGGTAACTCAAGAGCATAGTGTAAGCAAACAAAAGAGCACGAGCTTCCATTTGATTCTTCATCCCAAAACTTGGTCCCCCTGAAAAAAAGAATTGCATAGCACCAGTATTGTCCCTACCAATACCTCCAATTCCCGCAGGTCCAAGATTCCCATGAGAGGAACCATCAATGTTGATCTTAAGAAAATTACGAGGAGGAAAAGTCGAGTGACCATCCTTGTTTATCCGACAAGAGGAATGGTGGAGAGAAAGCCGAGAATTCTCAAAAATATTCTCTAGTTGCAATTGTTGAATCACTGTAATATCAACATAATCAATACTGAATTCAGAATTTTGTACTAAATATAATCAATAAGATGCTGATGACCCTTAAAAAATCCTACAATTTCTTCCAACCAAACCTGCCGAGGAGGAAGGTATATATTGGTTTTTACTGACAAAGTTAACTTCAATTTAAGGAAAGAATAAATTCGGTCAGGTTTTGCCCTTAAAAATTGTGAAGACCCCATTTCTCTATGCTAACTTTAACTTTAGAAAATCTCTTTTCTTCTTCCTTACCAAAGCGTAAATAAATTTGTGTACTAAGTTTTAAGTATTATTGTATGAAATGTACCATAAATAGACGACGTAAGAAGATCCAAGCGGCATCGTCCATATTAAATCTAAAAACTGTATAATGCACATCACAGTGTAAAGATATTGTATATAAGATGGGACGTATATAGTAGAAAACGAGGGTTTTTTTGTAGAAATTTAATCGAGTTGATATGAGGCCCACACATCTGCTTTAAAGTGGTACCTATTTAGCGTGTCCCTAAGAAAAGTATTGGATTCTAAGGCAGCGAGGCCAGCAATTTGAAGGCGCAATTAATCAAAGTATTTCATAAATCTGTTAGTATTTATATATCTCTATTGAATCATTCGAATGCATACATCCTTATCTGTTGGATTGCTCTTTTAATTACATCATTGTTGTCTTTGCTTGTGTTGAGTCTAATACATCCTCATCTGTTGGATTGCTCTTTTAATTACATCATTGTTGTCTTTGCTTGTGTTGAGTCTAGGAGTGTTGGGATTGCAAATGGATTACGGTCTCGATGACTGGAAGATGATTCTTGCAACATGTGCGCTTCTATTGTGCATCATTTGGGACATTGTTCTGGACATAGTCAAAGACTACGCAAGAGTTCCTTCGTGGATACCAGGCAAGCTTTTCGTTTTAAATGCTCTTACAATTCTAATTTTGGGAAATGAAGATATTGAGAAAGGGAATGTTTGTAGCCCGTCCGATAAAAATTACGTGGATGTGTTGGTTCACAACCAATTGAGAATGGATACTGTGAGACTTACATTGTGTGTTTTTGTGGGATGTATTCTGCCTCGAATAGCAATGGCAGGCACCGAAGGGAGATGGAGCAGCTTAGCCGCCTTGTTTGTAAGTTTGTCGTTTCACATAGCTAAAGCAATTTACGCATTGCAGCATGGAAATAACTCCACAGTGGAAAGGGAAGCCGGTCCGTGGTTCGTGTCATCCGGTGTGATTCTCTTTCTCGGAGCTTCATCTCTCCTCCTTTAGTTAGGGGAAGTCATGTTGGCTTGTAAGATGGGACGCCATATAAATCTTCTTAAGATTTTTGGAAGACTCTCTGAAGACGCGGAAAATGAAGGCGTTCGGTGGGAGTCATTAAATAAACAGGTGATGAAATCGTGGTTTGTAGTTCGTAAATCGAAAACATTTTGCTTTGTTTTCAACGCAGCGTTGAGTCCAGGTGGAGGAATGATAGTCACAATTTGTGTTGCCTTCATGGCCACTAAAGTGGGATGTTCATCTCTTCTTCATCAAAATGATGAAGGTGGTAATTTGACATTTTATGTTCAGTGCATTTTCATTTTAGTGGGATGGATCCTCATGCTCTGGAGATGGTTCAAGGCAGTACTTTATTGGGGAAATTCATCTGTGAAAGAAGTTTTCTTTTTTGTAACAGTTTTGTGCGTAGTGCCGGCTATCGTACCACTGAGCCCGTTATTCCTTTGGCTGGTATCTAGGCTGGCATCCTTTCTCAAAAATCCAAAATTTACATTGAAGGGCATTTTAATTTCCGTTCCCTGCCTTGTACCGCTGCTCCTTTTATGTGTTTTGATTTTACCAGTGAGTTTCCTGTCGTTCTTCTGCTTTACCTGTTGGTATTTATTGACTTTGGTTTTCGGTAGCCAGTTTGTTCAGCATCTCTGCAAATTAGACGAGTCTTTTTCAGGAAATGAGGGGTACTTGGAATTCAAGTCAATGATTCATGCAGACATGTTCAATGAAGAGACAATACCTGCTGTCTGGATGGTCAATAAAAAGTCATTCTATAGAATAAAGCGTAGCATAGCTGAAGCTAGTAAAATTGAACAAAACTGCATAGGTTTGCTGTCAGTAATGGGAAGCGCTAGATTGGCTGAAGACCAGCGTCTTCGGCTACATGATGACAAGATCCGTTCCTGGATGGAAGCAGTATCAAGTATGTTCAAAGCCATAGCTGATATTAGGATTGGTGTGGATATGGAGGATGCGTTTAAAGCATACAAGGAGACAAAGGATGTGCTAAAGTTTGTGGACTGTCCAGACAACGTGGTTGTGGATCCCCTCAACATCTTTGGCACATTGAATCTCGAGAGCTTCTTCAAGAGTATGATATGCGAATTCGGTATAGTAATGATTAGCGTATCTTTTCAGAAAAAGCCAGAGAAAGTAGAGCGGGTTCTTACGCCAGAAGACCGAGCGAGAGTAGATAATTTTATTCAAGGATTTAACGGAATGTTCGGCAGTCCCTCCTTGATAAGATCTGAGGAATGTTTTTATGACAACGTGGAGGAGTTGGGTAAAATGTTACGCAAGTTGGTGGGCGATGTCATTGTTTCCGGTCTGTTAGAAGCTCCGGATGTGCTTGTAAAATACACAAAGAAGTGGGCAGAGAATTTGGATGAAACAAAGAATGAAAGAAGCATTGAACTTGCTGGAAAGGTGAGCGCACTCTTGGAAAGGCTGGTCCAAGAGAGAAACGTCCATTCCAAAAAGGCTGATGAAAGAAGAGCAACAGCTTCGGAGGGTGATGATATAGAGGCTGCTATCGGGCCTGGTGAGTGATGACGCTAATCATTTAAGTGTGGGTGTAAATTTTTAAGGTATTTGGGATTTTAAAAACTCAATTGTTATTTCTAGTTTGTAATATCCAGTATGTGTCATTCTATGCCCAGATCATCTAGTTATATATATGGCTACACATAGCCATATTAAATGGCTGTGAATTTATTTCGTGCTCTTTTTAACCAAGTCTTGAATGCATGATGTGTCAAAACATGATATAGTTACTTTCTTGTACTTCGCAATCATTTATTATATTGATATTTGCTGAAAGCATTTAAATTAAAATTGTTTCATTTTACATTAAATTTGGAACTGGTGGAGCTTAGGAAGTTTTGCACGGTTGTTTCTTTGTATTATGTGTCTCTTGTGATTTTTCCACTGTCATAGCACATTTATTACAGGAATTTTTAGTCTTTTAATGGTCTTGGCCAGCCTTAGCCCAGTCATTGATGCTTGTGTTGGAATTTTGGTGTCTGGTATTCATGGCACCCCTGAACAATGGCCCATGAAATTTGTTCTGAAAGTTTTTCATGAGGTACACCTTCTAGTAGCTTAGATGTTGTCAATGGCTTAAAAAATTAACTTTAATAGGTTATTTTGTGGGAAGGGTTCCACTTGAAAGCATGCTTTGTGATTGGATTGTCAAGGTCTAGGCCCTTTATGGTGTCAAGGTTGATCGCATTCAAAATCTCACCAAAGGTTTTTTTTTTTGTTTCAGTTTGTCGATTCCACCCATGTGCATAATATTCTACATCATGGGCTTTCGTTTGTTCGATCCTCTTTGCATTTACAATCTTGGTTGCGAGACTTTTCTCTCTTTGATGACAAGAAGCTTAAAGTCCTTGTTTGGATTGATTTTCTTAGTTTCTCTTTCCCTTATTAGCCCTTATTGTAAACCATTGCCCAATCCATTAGCAAGGTGGTTTGCATAGAACCTAGCCATTTTTCCATACCTGTCCTCAAAAAAGGTTATGCATTGAAGTGGATTTGCCTCAAGACCTCAAGGAGATTATAGATATTCAAATAGGAGGTCTGTATTACTCTCAATGAGTAATCTATTAGAACTCACCCAATACTTTCTTTATGTGCCAATCTTCAGAACATAAGATTAAGGACTGCTCTGAGAGCTAGAACTCCTCCCAAGGAGGCTTGTCCTCCTCATTCTTTTGCAGCTCCAAAAAATGAGAAGGGTTGGACTACTATTGTTCACAAAGGAAAGGTCTCTTTGACCACTTCTTAGAAGCCATCAAGCTCTACTATTGTTTAAATACAAACTCAAGTTTCTTCGTAGCTACAATTGTAGCCGCAGCTGTAGCTACCAAAACAACAAATTTCAAACCCTGTTTTAGAGGGAAAGGAGCCTGGAGGTTTTGGTGGTGCCACTCTTCTTGGGTTCACACCCCTTGCCTTGTTCTCTTATTTCAACTCAAACATCTTCTTTGCATCACTCTCATACCACTTTTCGGCATGTTGAGGATGGCGACGAAGCTCAAAAAAAGCGTCGATTGGTTCAACACTTGGGTTTCTAGTCGGAATTTTTTTGTAAAATAGTTTCTCCTCTCTTGAGGATGACGATTACAATGCATGATTTTCAATCATGAACTTCATTTCTTGTAATGTTTGAGGTATGATACACCTTTTCAAGAAGCATTTTGTGTGGAAGACTCGTTTGAAATATCTTGGTGTTGATTTTTTTTAATTTTCAAGAGATTAAAATTGTTGTTTTCATGCTTACTGTTGCACGTCGCTTTATTTGCCTAGATTACCTAGTTTTTTCTTCAAAACACAAAGCTAACCAAGGAGGTATCATCACGTTTCTCTTGCAATGCTAGCAGTCCTTTATTGTGAATCATGGTGTGGACTCCACTCAGAGATTGGTTTGGGTTCTCATGTCAATCGGCAATCATTCTTTTGGGATTATTAATGTTTATGCTCCCAATAATGTTGTCGAAAGATCTTACCTTTGGTAGTGGATTGTGAATTCATTGCTGACTACTACTTGGGTTTCATGTGTTAACTTTAATATGGTTGAAGTGGCCTCTTATAAGGAAGGTGTTTTGCCTTTTCATTGCATAGCTAGGGAGAGAAAAGAATGGGTTTACATGCATAATAAATTGGGTCTTTTCAATATCAATACCAACCACTACCATCCCCAGGGCGTCTGACACACTTGGAGTAATTTCAGAGGATGTGCTGATAGAACTCATAAAGGGCTCGATTATGCTACGATTACAACTCAATCTATTTTCCCCTTCAGAGATAACCAAGAGCTTTCAATTTTACCTCATTGAGATAACTCTACCAGACCACTTCCCCATAAAGTTTTCCATTAATTGACAAGTGGGTAGTTTCCGACCTTTCAAATCTCATTTTTTTCTAAATACTTCTCTATTGAATCATTCTCCGACAATGGTCCACATTCAACAGGTTTGAAACTTGGAAAATCGTCCCACTCAGATGTTGGATTGTGTGGTGGAATGATGCTATCCAACGCACAACTCACTTTCTTCACATCTATGGAAGAAAGCTACCAGTGTACCACAGGTAGTCCTATGATGCCAATACTCTCAACTCGTATCATGTAATGGAAGCTCTTGTCGCAAACTCCTTGTGTCATGCCTTGCAGGTTCAAGTTTCTCAGCTTGGGCACTAGAAATAAACCATTGATAGTTGTACCGCCCATGGTGCCCAAATCAAGGCTAGGCTTTATTGGCTTAAAGTGAGAGATCATGTGTCCAAATAATTTTTCTTGGCTCTCAGAACTCATCGATCCTCACCTAGTATCAAGTGCATTAAATTTAGACATTAAAAGAAGGTATTTTCTACTCAGGGAAATTATCTTGAATGTGATAGGACTTTGTGGGAATATCTCTCTGTTGTTCCTTCTTATCTCTCTGAGTCTCAAAAGACTTTTTGTGATCAAACCCTGACCCTTGAAGATATCAAGGAGACTATTTTCTCTGTGATTGATGATAATGCCCTGGGCTGTGATGGCTTTCTCTATGAATTTTATAAATCCCTTTGGCCTTATGTTGGCTCAGACCTTCATAAAGTCTATCTAGAAGCCCTACATTCTCAATCTCTTGGTTAGCTTGTTAACAAAGAGAAAATCAAGTTCATCCCTAAGGCAAGGGATCTTGAGGATATTTGCAATTAGCGTCCATCACTTTACTCAATGTCTCATACAAGATCATAGTCAAAGTGTTGGCTCCCAATATTTTCTATCTCCTCCCTCAGATTATCCAACCCAAGTAGACAGGTTTTATCAAGTCCACAATAAATCTGGATAATATTATTGTTGAATGGAGTAGGCTTGTTTCTCCAAAGAGAATGTCATCTTTGTCAAGATAGACTTTTATAAAGCCTA
Source organism: Cryptomeria japonica (assembly GCF_030272615.1). NCBI lineage: Eukaryota > Viridiplantae > Streptophyta > Pinopsida > Cupressales > Cupressaceae > Cryptomeria > Cryptomeria japonica. Next base: position 96,429,993 of record NC_081407.1, on the reverse strand, counting down.
CAACCGTATTAAATGGCCTTTTATTCTTTCTATTCTATAGGCCTTAGTCTTTGGACCTTGGTTCATTCAATTAGTGCAAATGCTTTTTGGAGATGCCTCAACTTGTATCACCATGAATGGCTCACAATCTTCAACGTTTGGCTTGGTTCACTCTATTTGCGAAGGTTGTATGTTGGCTCCCTCATTGTATGTGTTGGCTACTCAAGGTTTTTGTTACCTTCTCGTAGCTACCATTTTTGTTGGGCACATCAGAGAAATTTCCTTGCCTAAGTCACCTTCTCAGCTTGTCAATGGCCATTTTGCAGACGATTCATTCCTCACCCTTATTGAAGATGAACATAATGTTCATGAAGATTTACAATTCCTTGATACTTTATGTTTAGCTTCTAGATCAATGATTCAATGGCAAAAAACCCAGTGTTATAGTCGATCCTTTCTCTTGGCCCCTAATTGTATTCTCCAATATGGATAGAAATGGATTCAACATTGGGAAACCTTTTAGTTTTGGGGCATTCCCTTTGTCTTTCAAAGATCTTTTTTAGAGCTATGAAATGTGGTTCTCACTAGAATTGAGATTTAATTCTATCTTTCCTAGATTACTTAGCAACTTTTATTGGCTAGTAAATTCCAGATGCATTCAAAAATTCTTCTTGCTACCAATTTGTACTACGAGCTTCCTATTGGGCTCCCTCAAAAGATTCTTATAATAACCTTGAGAAGCTTTTTCAAGATTTTTTGTGGGCTTTAGCAGCTAACCATCTCAAACATTGTATTTCTATGAAATATCTGGCAAATAGGCTAATAGGCCCTAATGGAAAGGGATCGACTTTCAAACATTTCTTGTCAAGAAATACATAATGCGCATTCAAGGCACTTTTGTTGCAAAAAGCATTTGGCATACCTGAGAAGTTGTCAAACCCTAGCTTCATTGGGATGGAGTTGGATTTAGGGATGGTCTTTCTTTCAATCAACATAATATTTGGTGGTCACTACTCTTTTAGATTCAAGGTCTTCCTTTAGCCTGCTTTCATCAGGTTAGTGCTCCACGTTTTCACAATTGTGGCATTCGCACCCCTCGAGACTTTTTCTCCAGAGCTACTATGCAACTTCATTCTTGGTAGGACATGCAAGTCTCATTTCATCTTTCTCAACTGGATCGGCAAATATTTGACCTTGTCTTGTCGGCTTTGCCTCTGAATATACTACACAAGCTAGGCATTTAATCTATCAAACCTTGGTGGAAATATTGGTGTCCACCACACCCTTTTGAAATTATATGCTAAAGTTGGGTTACCATTGGTACGTGCCTCATTTTCTTATGGTCTCATCTTTGAATATTTGGTGGCATTTGTAGGTATTGTAACATATATAACATCTCAAATTTCAGACTATTTGGTCTACATTGTTGAGCCTAAGCTGGCTCGTTTTGCTTGGTGTATTATTTTCTAAGGCTTTGTCATTGGGTGCTCAGATGTGGCACTTAGCACTTCTTGACCCTTGTTGCCCATTTTGTGGTCAACCAGAAACTTAAATCTTACATGTTTTTTGGTTCTACTACCAAACTCAACATTTGTGGAATTGGATTCATAATTTTTTTAAGCCTTTTTGACCTAAGCCCTTCACTTGGCATATGGCTCTTTCGGTGGATTCCCCTCAGATTCTCTTCAAATTCACATAGATCTGGCATTCTTTCAAGGTGGAAATCCTCTTCACATTATAAAAGGATAGAAATGTTGTTTTATTTTCTCACAGCTCTATTGATATTCATGTTTCACTTTTTACTAAATCATGTATTTGTAATAATGTGATGCTTCAAATTCAAGCGCAAGCCAACAAGGTTGCACTCGAGGTGGGCCACTTGGAAGTGTTCTTGGATCATTGGGGAAACGCCCCTTGTACAATGGAATGAATGCCTTCAAAACCCTTTTCCTCCCATGACCACACTTTACCCTAGGGCAGACAGTGCAGCCCCAACTCCTTTGCTCATTATTCATAGCCCCTGCAAGCCTAGTTTCCTCATTGTCAGTCTGGTGGTGGTAGCAACTTCACTCAGTGTCACTTAGCCTCTCTACCTAGTGGTGGCTCCACCTCTAGGTGGGGTACGAGGCGTGCTGACTATTCTAGTGGTGGTGGTTCTAGATGGCCGGATACTAGCAGAGATAATACTTGGCTCAAATTTTTGAAAGGGTTGTCGTGGCTTTCTCTAGATATTTCCTCAGCTAGGAATGATAAGGAGAATGAAGAGATGGGTACTAATGAAAGGTGGTCCCTCCCTGATGAAAACCATGACCCCGCTGATGTATGGGATCTCAAGTATGATTGTGATCCCCTGTCACCTTCTGCTACCACTACTTTACCTACCTAGTGGATTTTTCTTAGTTGTTTCTTTTTTTGGATGTTGCGTGTTTTTTTATGTTTAGTGTTATTTTTTGGTATTTTACGTATGACTCCTAAGGGTTGATTTTGCACTGCCTACCTTTTTTTTATGGATAGAGTACTTTTATTTAAATTTTAATAGAAATCCCTATTCATAAAAAATGTTTCATTTTATTTTATTTTTTAAAATTATATAATAAATTAATTACTTTTGATTTAATTTTATGGTCCATTAAAACCTTTAAATACTTATTTTTAGACATGAAAATTTTGATGGGAATGTATAAGGTCGTATTATATTTTTTATGTGATTATAAACTAAATTTAATAGCTTGATAATTTTTTTCTTTGTTAAGCATTATTGAAGGGTTTAATAATAATTTCTAAAGAGTTTATTGTTAAATAAAATGAATTGATAAATTTGTTAATTAAATTTTAAAAAATTTAAGATTCTCACAAGAGTAGTTATTTTATTCAATTTATTAGGTCATGGATATTTTAAGTTAGATTCTAAAATGAATATATGTTAAAATGAAGATAGGTTTATATATTTTCTAATACTATTATAAAATAAATTAACCTTTTTCTAAGTTTAAACTAAACCTATGAAATAAAATTTATATTACTTAGCATTATAAGAATCACACAACAAACTCAAGCAACCAAGACAACTTAAAACCAAAAATAACCTTCCACAAGATATTATGAAGTATATGTTGGATTACATAATAAATACTAGATACAATGACCTTTAAATCTGCCCCTTGAAATAAATTGAGTGAGAATAGGATCTAGGTTGGAAATAGTTAGGTAATATACTTGCTCAAACCAACACCTCCTAAATACAACTTAGAGACGTAAAAAAACAAATGAAACATGCAAATATGGGTCTCAAAAATAATATTTCTTTCCTTGAGGATGCAAAGAAAATTTCCACTTACAAAAGAGAGATGTGGAATAGGTCTCATGATGCATGCCTCTAAAAATTTATCACTATCTACATGAAAGAATCAAAGGATGTAACAATGCAATGGCATGAAACTAATCCAAAAACCTCTAAAGATATATAAAGATTAATTTATAGAATCAAAATGATGTGATAACATGTGTGTTGTAAGTATCATAAAAATAGAAATCGATATCCACAACCATGTCCATTAAATATGTAAGAAGGAACTCACAAGAAAAATTTGTAATGCCTATCAAAAATACACCCACAAAGCTAAATCTGAAAGAATAGAATGATCTTGCTAAATTGAATTACTAGAAGAAAAAATAACACTAAACTTGACAGAACTAAGAATAAGAAATTTAAAATCAATTAATGATTTTGTCTAATGAAGGTGAAGGATCAACAAATATTTATATATGATGACAAGAGCCTCATCATCCTCATCTATATAAGGCTTTCTATAATAGAAAAATTCATAGTTATCAAGAGCTATAATAGAATCTAAAACATAATCACCTAGAAATGACTAAGTATTAAAAGCTTGATGTATCTCAAAAAATTGATCTAAAAAGCATGAGGATACTGATTGTATGCAGTGTTTCATAATCAAATCTATTAAAAATGTACCTAGTTTAGGAACAATACCGTATGGGCTTGTCAAAAGATGAAGCCACTGCAACTTATTAAAGGTATCGTCTCTCCATTTCTTTTAGTTATCTTTTTGCAAGATTATAAAAGGATGAAATTCGGTGCATGGAAGGTTCAGATGTGATAGTAAAATACACATGGTAGTGGGCACAACATTTATATGAAGGAAAGAGCTGTTGATCTTGCTGTAAAGCTGAGTGGACTCTTAGAAAAGTTGGTCTGAGTGACGATGTTAATTTTTTAAGGTTGGGATGTAAATTTTCAAGGTGTTTGAGATTTCTCTAATTTTTGATATCCAGTTTTGTATCATTGTATGCTCAGATCATCTGTATATGTAGCCATTTCAAATGGCAGTAAATTTATTTAGTGCTCTTTTTAATCAAGTTTTGAATGAATGATGCGTCCAAATTCGACTGAAATAGCTACCCAGTTGACAAAATAGCTCATCCATTCTTCTAATAAAAGTGTCGTTTGCTCTTTGTTGTAGCCATTCTCTGGCTGTATAGACATCGCTATAGTTTTTCTAAATTGCAATCATTTATCATATTGATATTTGGTGCAAACATTTAAATTAAAATCCTTTGCTTCTTCAAATGATATAATAATGAATTACTTTTCATTTAATTTTATGTTCCATTAAAAGATTTAAATGCTCTTTCTTAGACACAAAATTTTTGATGGGAATGTATAAGATGTCTATTAAATATGTTATATGATTATAAAGGAAATAATAGTTCTTTTTTTTTTCTGCCTTGATAAGTATTATTGAAAGTTTTAATAATAATTTATAGAGAGTTTAATATTATTTAAATAAATTGATAAATTTGTTAATTGAACTTTTAAAATTTTAAGGTTTTCACAAGAATAATTATCTTATTCAATTTATTGGATCTAAGATATGTTGTTAGATTTTAAAATGAATATAGCTATATATATTTTTTTATACTATTATAAAAGAAATTAAACTTTTTCTAAGTTAAATCTAAGCTAATCAAATGAAATTTATATTACTTAGCATTATAAGAGTCACACAACAAATTCATGTCAAGATTAGCTACGAAGCAAAAATAACCTTCCATAAGAGAGTATTAAGAAATAAATGTTAAATTATATAATAAATACAAGATACAATGACCTTTACATAATGTACAAGAGGAATCTTATTTAAATAGGAAAGATGAAAAACAGAACATATGATTTTGATAGTGTCATAATAATATGACATAAGACACAAAAAGTAATTAGCCTTAATGTGCCCCAAGTAAATTAAATGTAAATCAGATCTATATAGGAACTAGTTAGGTTTAATATGCTTGTTCAAACCATCACCCCCTAAATTCAACCTAAAGAGGAAAAAAAATGAAAGATACAAAAAACGGTCGCAAAAATAAGTCCTTGTTAAGTAAATGTGTACAGAAACATCTCTCAAAATTAGAGTAAAGAAGAAAAATTTGTATGATCAAAATGAACATCTACAAGTGTGATATAAGAAGGATGCAACACGTAAGGATGACACTTAACACAAATGTATAACCAATATTTCTCTCATAGGAGAGAAAGAGAAGGACTATATATCCCCCCACAAAGAACTAGATCCTCCAGAAATGGTCAATGCTTGAAGAATATTTGGAATTGTAAAATACTATTTCTCACCTTGGAAAGAAACAACTTGAATGGAGTATGCAAAAGAAATTTTCACTCCAAGGAGAGGTGAGGGAATAAGCATCACAATGTGTGCCTCTAACAATTTCTCGACTATCTACATGAAAGAATCAAAGGATGCCATAATGTAATGACATGAAACTAATTTGAAAACCTCTAAAGATGCATGAATATTAATCTTTAGAGTCAAGATGATGTGATAACATGTGACTTGTAACTATCATCAAATAGGAAATCAATATATCCACAAATGTGTATATCAAATATGTAAGAAGGAACTCACAAAGAAAATTTATAATGCCTATTGGAAAGATACTCCACAAGGCTAAATTTGATAGACTAGAAGGATCCTAACAAATTGAATTACTAGAAGATAAAACAACACCAAACTTTCAATAGTGGGAAGCACTAGAATGGCTAAAAAACTAATGTCTTTAACTACATGATCGCAAGAATAATTCCTAGATGAAATCAATATCATGAATATTTAGTGTTATTGTTGATGTTGAGATATGCATGGATATGAAGGATGCATTTATAGCATATACGGAGAAATGGGATATGATAAACTTTATCGACTATCCCGACAATATGGTTGTGGATACCCTCAACATATTTGGCACATTGAATCTCAAGAGCTTCTTTAAGAGTGGAATATGAATACAATATAATAATGATTGGTGTATCTCTTCAAGAAAAGAAAGAGAGTAGAGCAAGTGAGAGTAGAATTGATATTTAACTATATGATGACAAGAATAATTCCTAGATGAAAGCAATATCATGAATATTTAGTGTTATTGTTGATGTTGAGATATGCATGGATATGAAGGATGCATTTATAGCATATAGGGAGACACGGGATATGATAAACTTTATCGACTATCCTGACAATATGGTTGTGGATACCCTCAACATATTTGGCACATTGAATCTCAAGAGCTTCTTTAAGAGTGGAATATGAATACGATATAATAATGATTGGTGTATCTCTTCAAGAAAAGAAAGAGAGTAGATCAAGTGAGAGTAGAATTGATATTTAGATACCCTAATAACATGTTCAACAGTCCCTCTTTGATAAGACTAGAGGAATATTCTTATGACAAGATGGATGAGTTGAGTAAAATGTTACACAATTTGGTGGACAATGTCATTGTTTCTAGTATGTTAGAATCTCTAGACGTGCTAGTAAAATACACATAGAAGTCGGAAGAGTATTTGGATGAAGAAAAGATTGAAAGAAGCATCGAACTTGTTAGAAAGGTGATCACACTCTTAGAAAGGCTAGTCGAAGATAGAAACATCTATTTAGAAGAGGGCAATGAAGGCAAACCATACACAATTGCATCAGAGCGTGATGTTATAGATGCCGCTATTGGGATTTTAAAAACACAATTTTTATTTCTAATTTCTATTCATGTTTCATTGTATACTCAGATCATGTATATAAAGATAGCCACACATAGCCATGTTAAATGGCTATAAAAAAATTTGGTTCTCTTTTTAAATGTAAGTCTTTAATGCAAGATGCATCACAACTCAATATAGTTTGTTGGACTTCGCAATCATCTATAATATTAAAATTTGGTACAATGATTTGAATTAAAATTGTTTGGTTTAATTTAATTTCTTCTAATTGTATTATAAATGAATTACATTTAATTTAATCTAAGGTTCCATTAAACGATTTAAATACTATATTTGATGGGAATGTATAAGGTGCACATTATATTTATTTTGATACTTAAAGAAGAAAAACAAGGATGTTGACCTTCTATATAAAAAACCTAAAGGAAATATTAACAAGCCATTAAAAAAACATCGAGCAATCTAAACTTAAAATATCAAAAACACATATAAACCTTATAGATAAATGAGTTTTTTAACAGTATCAGAGTATAAAATACTTAAACAAAAACAACCAAAAAAGGAAACCACAAGGTAGTTAGGCAAACATTTTATATCATTCTTTAGTAAGGAATTTAAAAAGATCCTTATAGTTGACTTCATTTTCAGCATCTTCCCCAGCGATGTTCTTCTACAACAGGCACAAAGTGGTGTCCAAACTATCCATAACTTAAAAACTAAACTTGGAGATGTGTACCATATTTCTGTCCAAGTCTATAACCTTCACTTTCACAGTAGTAAGGCCTGCAACAATAGCATCACATTTAGAACAAGTATAATATACTCCTGAGTTGTATGGGTCTCCTCAATTGGGAGCTCATCCTTTGACAAGTGGGTATCTTCAATCAAATCCAACAGCTCTGAGGTACTCTCTAAGTGGACACTCATAATACTTTTAGAGTATCTTACGTCCTCCTTGTCCTCAGTCTCCTCCACCTCCTTAGGATCATCATAAAATTTTGTGGCCTCCTTCCCTTTATCCATCAAATTATATAGGAGCCTATTGGACCTACAAGGGTTAGTGTTTCCCACCCCTTTGTCTTCTCCATCAAGTTATCATTTTCCTCAATGTAGGGTTGAACTTGGATCATAACCTTTTTAGCTGAGGGGATAGTTTTTCCTTTTTTGGTCAATCTCAAATTGGTAGAAAGGTGTTTTAGGTCACAAACCCTGACAAGAGCAAGGTTATGCCCAGATGTGCTAGGAGTAGTTTAAGTCCCCTTAGGGGTAGCCGAGATGAATATTTTTGAAGTGGAGAAGGGGGTTTTAATGATGGTTTTATACCACCATCGGGGATTTTGAGACACTTCTTTCTTTTGTGGCTAGTGGGGAGTCATAATGCATGACGTTTATGACCAATATAGGCTTGCGGGAAACAAGGCAAGGTGGAACTGGTAGAGCCTAAAAATAAGACCTTGGTGGAGAATAATAGGCTTTTTGTCAAAAACAATTAGCGACTTCAAGAGCATCCTTGATATAATTATCAAAGGAATCAAGAAAATAAAATGGGATGTAGATTAAGGCATTGTGACAAAAACGGTTTAGTAACGAGAGGTGATAATAATAATACTTTAAATCTTCCTTCAAGGGTGATGAATTTCATAATCATGAGGCATACTTAGCCCCAAGGTGAAGGAAGATCCTCATGATCAATCCCTCCATGAAATGCATATTATATTTGTTATATGATTACAAAGTAAATAATAGTTTTACAATTTTCTTTTCCTTAAGCATTATTGAGAGCTTTAATAATAATTTCTAAAGATTTTATTATTAATTAAAATGAATTGATAAAAAAAAAATTAGCTTTTCCCAAGAGCAATTATCTTATTCAATTTATTAGATATTTGATATTTTTATTTATATTTGAAATGAATGTACATTAAAATGAAGATGGGTTTATATATTTTCTGACATTATTATAAAAGAAATTAATCATTTTCTAAGCTTAATCTAGGTTAATCAAATGAACTTCCACAAGTAATTTATAAGAAATAAATGTTATAACAAGAGATTGATTAAAGTAGTTAAAAGTGCAAATATAAGTGTTGATGCAACAATGAAAACCATTTGATGTTCTATAAGATAATGACAAAGTTGAGTTAGTCTATATAAATAAGGAAGATTCCAAAAGTGAGTCAAAGATAACTAGTGTAAAGACGTTGGCAAGGTATGTGAAAAAGAATCATTTTGAAGATCATATTATAGGAGATAAACACAATTTAGTATTTAAATTAGGAGAAAATATCAGAGAATGAGTGAACAAGTATATTTTGTGTTACTATCAAATATTGAACCAAGTAGTCATCCAAAATCAAGCAAGGAGAAAGGCTACAAAGATGCTATGGAAAATGTGAAATGGGAGTTAATTCCAAGACCTCAAGAAAAGAATGTGATAGGCACTAAGTGGGTATTTAGAAACAAGTTGAATGAAGAAGGCAAGATGATCTGAAATAAAGCTAGATTAGTATCTAAGGGATACACTCAAGTTGAAGGTGTGGATTTTGAAGAGACATTTGGTCCAATAGCTAGACTAGAAGCTATCAAGATGTTTTTAAATTTACCAACATTTATGAACTTTAAAGTTTATTAGATAGAAGTGAAGTTTACCTTTCTGAACGGGGAGCTAAAAGAAGAAGAAGTCTATATTAAAAAAACTAGAAGGATTTCAAAGCTTAAACAAATCAGATTTTGTGTGTAGATTGAAGAAATCTTTGTTGGTATTATGGATATGTTGCATTAGTTTTGTCATTGATGTCAACACTTATCAACACTTATCCTTCTGGAGATCTTTGGTTATGTTCACCGACAAGTTCAGTGACTTATGCACAGTCACTAGTATTTGGTTCACCGAAAGGTTATAATGTTTACGGGCACAGAGGATGACTTTTTATCATCTAGAGATCACTTGGTTATGTCAAAGACATGGTTTGGACACTTGGTTTTGGTGATTTGGTTATTGGTCTAATCGGGTTGACATATTTGTTGTTACCAGTAAATTGGTCTAGGTTATGGACCGACATGCGTTATCTATTCCAGATCAGCATGACACGTTATGCAGATGGTTTAATCAATCGGTATTGATGTTGAGCTGACATGATGCATCACATCTTGACTTACTTGTAATTGATTTTATTGTAATATTCTTAGTCAGTCGACCTACACATTTGGTCTTAGGTTTTGGTATATATGTAAGATCTCATTTGTGAGATAATGTAATAGGTTGAAGGAAGATAACGATATATGGTTATGGTATTGTAACATGGTATGTGCGAATATTAAAGATCATAAGAGAAGACCATAGAAAAGGTTCAAGGAAGGTTTGAAGAAGATAATCAGGGCTTAACTAGTACTGAATCCAGCATTGGAGATGCTACTTTGAGCAGTACATTATCATTGGATTTAATCATCCAATTGTAGTCAGTGTGACTCCCTTCTTGTGATTGAGTAGTGAGCTCTAGGCAGCTGGCCTTTCTGCATGTGTAGACCCCATTTGTACACACATACTATCTGCAGTAGTATCATCTGATTGTGGGTAAGGTTTCCCATCGTGGTTTTTCCCCTTACAGGGTTTCCACGTACAAATCTTTGTGTTATGTGTTGTGGATGTTGTTTCTCTTTCTGTTTCATGCATTAAGCTTCACCAGTATTAATATTAACTGTTAATCTGTTAACCGGCATTAAGTATCAAGTTTGATTAAGTTGTATTTGGGTTGAAATTATTAAACAACCAATTCACCCTCCCCCTCTCAGTTGCCTCCAGGTCCTAACAATTGGTATTAGAGCTAAGTTCTCTTTGTGTAGAAGTTTAACAACTTGAGGAGATTCTATGGCAACTAACTATTTCAGGAAGGACAGTCTAAAACTTGATGGAACTAACTATGGTATATGGAAGATCAGAATGGAGACACATCTGAGTTTGCATTGGAAAAGACATATGGGATGTTACATAGAATGGCAATGTTGGTCCTACACCAGGTCAACCTAATCCACCCACATTGAGTAAGGATCAAGAGAATGATTGCAAAGAAAGAGAAGCACTCTTGAGCACCTTGTCAGATTAGCAAGTCATGGGATTATTAGACCGATCTACTACTAAAGATATTTGGGATAAATTGGAGACATTGAATGAAGGTGATTCCACTATCAAAATTGCAAAACTGGAATGCTTCTGGGTCAAGTATTAAAATTTGAAAATGGAAGAAGATGAAATAATTTTTTCTTTTATGGAGAGGGTTAATGAAATTGTTTTGGGAATACAATGTTGTGGAGGTTCCTTAAAGTGAAGATGAAATTGTTTCTAAAGTTTTTAAGAGCATTGCCACAGGCATACAATATGAAAGTAACTGCTATTAATGAGTTAAGAACTATGCCTAATACATCAGTATCTAGAGATACCTTGGCTGGAAAACTTTCAGCATTTGAGCTTGAGGAATTTGGTCATGTTGCTACAATTAAAACAAGTTTAGCCTTCAAAGCATCATCATCTACATCATCCTCATCATCAAATGATAAATCTGATTGGAAAGAACTTTATGCAAGAGAACTTGAAGACATCAAGAAGGAAAATGAAGAACTGTAAGAACTTGAAGCACTATTTGCAAGGAAAATGCCTAAAGGTCCTATTGGAAGTAAGTATGAAGGTAAAGCACCCTTTAAATGTTTTAACTGCAATAAAATTGATCATATGGCATCTATATGTCCTAACAGACATGCAAGATTGAGAGAAGAAGCTAAAAGAACATATAAGCCTAACCTTGAATATCAGATATACAAATTTAAAAAGAATAGAGACAAATCATGTTACTATGCTGATGAAGCAGTTACTGATGATTCTGATGAAGAACCAAGAGACAATGGATGGGCTTTTTTTGCAATAATAGAAGATCAACCGTCACCTAGTGTTCCACTGGTAGAATAGGCCCTGGTAGCTAAAATTGAAGAAAAGGATGAATGGATTATAGACTTCGGATGTTCAGATCATATGACTGGTGATAAAAGTAAATTCTTATCTTTTCAGGAATACAATGGAGGTCTAGTGAGATTTGGAGATGACAAAGCTTGTTTGATCAAAGGAAAAGACACTATATCTTTTGATGGTAAGCACAATACTAAAAATGTTTATTATGTTGAAGGTTTGAAGCATAATCTTTTGAGTGTTGGTCAATTAGTTGAAAAAGGATTTAAGTTACAATTCAAGGATGGTAAATGAAAAATCATGAATAGAATTGGTCTGGAAATTGCAACCAGTAATCAGACTAGAGGTAATATCTTTCATTTGAATAACAATGAAAAGACATGCTTGATTGCACATATTGATGAAAGTTGGTGATGGCATAAAAGACTCTCTCATGTGAATTTTGATTGAATTGTAAAGATTAGTTCATCTAAAGCAGTAAGGGATTTACCTAAGACTGTAAAACCTCATAATCCGGTATGTAAGGAATGTCAAATGGGAAAGCTAGTTAGAACAACTTTCAAGAGTATTTCTAAGAAAACAAATGATGTTCTTGACTTAGCTCATACTGACTTATGTGGTCTGGCAAAGACAAGAAGTCTACAAGGAGATAGATACTTTATGCTAATCATTGATGATTATTCTAGAATGTGTTGGGTTACTTTTCTTGAGGAGAAATCAGAAGCTTTTGGGAAATTCAAATTATTCAAGGCACTTGTAGAGAATGAAACCACCAAGAAAATCAAATGTTTAAGATCAAATCAAGGAGGTGAATTTACATCTAAGGAGTTCAATACATTTTGTGAAGTGAATGGAATTAGAAGACAACTATCAGCACCCCAGACACCTCACCAAAATGGAGTTGTGGAAAGGAAGAACAAAACTATTCTGGATGCAGCTAGAAGCATGATATCAGAAGCAAATCTACCTCATGTGTATTGGAGAGAAGCAGTGAACACAACGGTTTACACTTTCAATAGAGTTCACATCAAAGGTGAAACTGGTAAGACACCCTATGAATCATGGTTTGGTAATATTCCTACTCTTAAGTACTTCAAATTATTTGGAAGCAAATGCTACATTAGGAGAGATGAGTATATTGGTAAATTTGATCCTAGAAGTGATAAAGGAATATTTCCTGGTTATTCATCTAAGAGCAAAGCATATAGATGTTTTAATAAAAGATTGCAGAAAATCATTGAGAGTGCAAATGTAAAGATGGATCAACACTTTAGAAGAAATTCAAGGTCTATGGATTCTAAATCGGTAGTTGAGATTATCACAAATGAACCTATATAGAGTGCACAGGCATAGAATATTGATCCAGTCACACTAGCATCATCAGAGAATTCCACAGTGACTGAAGAACAGCAGCAAGTGAACACACCCAGGTATGTAAGATTGAATCACTCTGAAAGTTAGATAATTGGGAATAAGTATCAAGGAGTTATGACAAGAGGAAGACTGGAAAATGAAGAGGTATGTTTAATTTCTCAAACTGAACCAGCATCTTCCATTGAGGCATATGAAGATAAACATTGGATTAAAGCTATGGAAAATGAATTGGAACAAATTGAAAAGAACAATACATGGACACTAGTTCCCCGGCCTAAAAAAAAAATGTAATTGGAACTAAATGGGTATTCAGAAATAAACTTAATGAAGATGGTAAGGTAATCAGAAACAAAGAAAGATTAGTGTGTAAAGGATATTCACAGAAAGAGGGAATTGATTACAATGAAACCTTTGCACCGGTAGCTAGAATTGAGGCAGTCGGATTATTTCTTGCATTTGCAGCACACAAGAACTATATAGTATACCAAATGGATGTTAAATGCACATTTCTGAATGGTGATCTTGAAGAGGAAGTTTACATTAACCAATCTAATGGATTTTAATTGACAAATGATAAAGATATGGTTTGCAGATTAAGGAAAGCTTTATATGGATTGAAGGAAGCTCCTAGAGCTTGGTATGCTAGATTGAACAAATATCTTTTGAAGCTTGGTTACACTAAAGGTAATGCTGACAGCAACTTATATTTCAAAGTGACTAATGAAGACATTTTGGCTATTGATGTTTTTGTTGATGACATCAATTTTGGAGGAGAAGATGGATTGTGTAAAGACTTTTCTAATAAGATGCAGGAAGAATTTGAAATTTCTATGATTGGGGAAATAAAAATCTTTTTAGGATTGCAGATTTCATAGACTGATAAAGGTATATTCTTATGTCAATCAAAGTACTTGAAGGAATTATTAAAGAAATTTGGTACGGAAAACTCTAAACCAGTAAGTAATCCTATGACTACAACTGATAAACTATCATTGAAGGATGATTCAGCTCATGTTAATCCGACAAGATACAAATCTATGATTGGAGGTTTACTGTATTTGACACAAACAAGACCTTATATATAATGAATGTAGTATGTATTGTTTCAAGATTTCAAAGTAATCCTAGAGAAAATCATGAATCAGCAGTGAAAAGGATTTTCCGGTATTTACAAGGCACAACAAATCTTGGTCTATGGTATCCTAAAGATGAAAAATTTGATTTATGTGCATACACCGATGTTAATTGGGCAAGAGATGTAGATGACAAAAAGAGCACCACCAGCGGGGCATTCTTTCTTGGTAGCAGATTGATTTCATGGCTAAGCAAGAAACAAAGTTGTACATCATTATCAACAACAGAATCAAAATATGTTGCAACAACAACTAATTGTACTCAGGTATTATGGATCAAGCAAATGTTGAAGGACATAAAGTTAAAATGCAAAGAACCTATAATCATCTATTGTGATAATTCAGCAGCAATTGATATATCTAAGAATCCAGTATTTCACTCTAAAACTAAACATGTTTCTATCAAATACAATTTTCTGAAAGAGAATGTTGAAGCAAAAGAAGTGAGATTGGTTTATGTGAATGCTAAAGAGCATATTGTAGATATTCTTACTAAGCCTTTGCCTAAGGAAACTTTTGAATATCTCATAGAGCACCTTGGGGTTATACCCTCACCGATAGAGACTTAGACAGTTGATGCTTGGCATCAAATTGGCAGAATTTACAGAGAAACCTTTTTCCAGCCTTGGTAGAGGAGAGCTACTTCTCAGGGGGAGTAGTTAGATGAGTTGGTTACAACAATTGGTATTTGTAATTGGTTCTATGAACTGACTGTATCTAGTATTTTTATTGCTTTGGCATTTGATGTCAAAGGGGGAGAGATATCTATGGAAAAAAATTAAAACATTATCCTTTGGGGAGAGATTATTCATTGGGGAGAGATACTTACTCTCTGCATTTGTATTTTTGATTTCTGGTATTGATCTATTTTGGAGATTGATTGGTCTTTGGTTTTTGGCATTTCTTCTTTGGCACTTAGATGGTTTTTCCATCTAATGTTGCCATCAATGCCAAAGGGGGAGATTGTTGGTATTATGGATATATTGCATTGGTTTTGTCATTGATGTCAACACTTATCAACACTTATCCTTCTGGAGATCTTTGGTTATGTTCACTGGCAAGTTCAGTGACTTATGCACAGTCACTGGTATTTGGTTCACCGATGGGTTATATTGTTCACCAGCACAGAGGATGACTTGTTATCATCTGGAGATCACTTGGTTATGTCGAAGACATAGTTTGGCCATTTGTTTTGGTGATTTGGTTATTGGTCTAATCGGGTTGACATATTTGTTGTTACCGATAAATTGGTCTAGGTTATGGACTGGCATTCGTTATCTATTCCAAATCAGCACGACACGTTATGGAGATGGTTTAATCAATCAGTATTAATGTTGAGCCGACATGATGCATCGCATCTTGACTTACTTGTAATTGATTTTATTGTAATATTCTTAGTGAGCCGACCTACACATTTGGTCTTAGGTTTTGGTATTTATGTAAGATCTCATTTATGAGATAATGTAATAGGTTGAAAGAAGATAACAGTATATGGTTATGGTATTGTAACATGGTATGTGTGAGTATTGAAGATCATAAGAGAAGACCATAGAGAAGGTTCAACGAAGATTTGAAGAAGATAATTAGAGCTTAACCGGTACCAAATCCAACATTGGAGATGCTACTTTGAGCAGTACATTATCATTGGATTAATCATCCAATTGTAGTTAGTGTGACTCCCTTCTTGTGATTGTCCAGTGAGCTCTAGGCAGTTGACCTTTCTACATGTGTAAACCCCATTTGTACACACATACTATCTGCAGTAGTATCATCTGATTGTGGTTAAGGTTTTCCACTATGGTTTTTCCCCTTACAGGGTTTCCACATACAAATCTCTGTGTTATGTGTTGTGGATGTTGTTTCTCTTTCTGTTTCATGCATTAAGCTTCACTGGCATTAATATTAACTGTTAATCTGTTAACGAACATTAAGTTTGGTTTACCTGTATTAAGTATCAAGTTTGATTAAGTTATATTTGGGTTGAAATTATTAGACAATTGATTCACCCCCCCTCTCAGTTGCCTTCAGGTCCTAACAATCTTTATATGGACTCATGCAGGCTCCAAGGACTTGGTATTCTAAGCTATATAAGTATCTAGAGTAGAAAGAGTTCAAAAGAGGTTGTATAGGTAACAACCAGATTATAAAATCTAATAGTGATTAGTTATTGATTATTGTGGTTTATGTTGATGATATTATTTTTGGAGGAAGTAGTGATGTTATGTGTAAAGATTTATAGAATTTTATGCAAAAGGAGTTTGAGATGTCAATGCTTGGTGAGTTATTTTTCTTTCTTCATTTACAGATTTCTCAATCAGAAAAATGTATATTCATTTCTAAAACCAAGTATATAATGGATATTTTGAACAATTTCAAGATGGAGGAATGCAAAGTAGGAGGAAGACTTATAATTACCAAATGTAAGTTGAGAAAGTATGATGATTTAACTCCAACAAATTAGGCATTATACAAATCAATGATTAGGAGTTTGGTGTATGTGTTTGCATCTAGACCAAATATCATGCATGCAACTAGAATGGTTGCTATCTTTTAGGTACCATCCAAAGAGACGCATATCAAAGTTGTGAAGAGTAATTTCTAGTACTTAAAAGCTATAATAAATTTTTTACTATGGTATTATAAGAGTGAGAATTTTAGTTTGACTACATGCACTAACATAGATTGGGTTGGATGTAGTGATGACAAGAAGAGAACAAGTGGAGGATAATTATTTCTTGGTGATTTTCTAGAGTTCCATGTTTGACTAGGAATTGGAATTTAGTGTCCTTATCTACTGTAGAAGTAGAATATATTGCAACAATTTACTATTGCATTCATTTTTTATAGATGAAGTAGAATCTAAAGGAGATGAATGTAGAGTTTAATGAACCTATTTCAATTCTTTGTGAGAATACAATTGATATCAATATCTCAAGTAATTTGGTAATGCATTTAATAACAAAACACATTTCAATTAAGTATCATTTTCTAATAGAGAAAGTTGCATACAAGGAGGTGAAGTTGGAATATGTTGAGACTAAGGAGAAAATTGAAGACATTTTCACAAAATCTCTTCCTAAGAATAATTTACAGTATCTCTAGAATAATTTGGGAGTTGTTTCTCCCTCCTTCTAAATCAAGAGGATGTATAGGGTGAAGGGGAGTGTTGACTCCCTGCACAAGAAGTATCGGTGGTCTTGTGGAATGGTTTAGAATTATATTTTAGAATGATGACTGTAAATGGACTCACACAAATCTTTTTGGATGATATATTTAGTTGGCCTATTTTAAAGGGGGAGAAATGGACTCAAAATATTATATTTCTTGAATAAGAATGGAAGTCGAGTTATTTCAAATAGAGGGAGTCCTTGGCCTTGAAATATTATTGTAATGGTGCAAATTTGGAAATTAAGGTTTCAATGATAAAACCACAAGCAATCCCAAATTAACCATTGCATTAGGAAAGAGGGGTGAACCTAATAAATTATCCTCAATACCACTAAGAAAGGGCTGAGAAAACTCATTAGATTCACCTGGGTTGGGGTTTGACTTCCTCTTTCCTATGAGTTGAATTTGATTGTTCACAATCAAGTCAAAAAAGGTGATAATTGAAGTGATCTAGCTGAAACGGTAAGCTACTCAAATCTATCCTTAAAAGTTTGGCCTAACCTTTTTGAAGCAAGTAGTATTAATTGGCCATGGTGCTTCAAATTTTTTGTCATCAAAAGTTGAACCTATTCATCCCTGAGAACTCTATCGATCCTTCTAAGTACAACTCTGTACCTATTTTCTACACACAAAAAGAAAGGGAAATATTTTGGGGATAGAGGTTTGTCTAATTCAAACCTAGTTTAAGAATTAACCTTGAATGAAATAATATAAATACTAAAATAAATGTTGAATAGATATACCTCAAATATACAACTGTTGATGATGATGCAATGGTCTTTAAATGTAATCACAAATATTGAATGTAATGGCATGACAAACACATGAACATGAAAAACCCTAATCACACACACATGCTTGCACAAGATTAATGTAACTTTTCTCCACAGTTCTTTAATGATGAATATGCAGCCTTGAAGATCTTTGAAAATGCTTGATGATGAATGCTTCATGGATGCACGAATGTTAAGCATGGAGACTTAGATTGGTAGTTTGATAGATAAAAATAGGGTGATAAAATATCTTTATATAGGGTTTCCTAGGTAATTTATCTATTAGGCGGACCTCCAATGATCATGTGTAGCCATGGGGATTTTCAATCGGGAAGTATAATACTTGCCCCAATTCAAATTAGCACCCCATTGAGAGGGACCATGGCATTGGTGGACTTGTTTGAATATTGTTATCATTACTTTCAAACTAGCTATAAGGTTTGGATTGGACAGTATGTGCAGTTTTGTGTTATCCGGATTGGTTTGGATACCATATGCAGTTGGTATGTGTAGTTCTTTGTTATGGACATATGTTATGATGTGGTTAGACGGAGGTGATATGATGAATTAATATCTAGAAGATCTTCATTCCAAAATTTTGAGTTCTCATTAGTTCCGGTATCAGTTATGAGTTCTGGTATTAGTTGTTTTAGTCATGATAGTAGTGTCTCTTCGAGTTTCATGTTGCGGTATTCCTGGTATGTATGGAGTATATATTTGGAACATTAGAGATGTTATGCTTAATTTTATAATACTGGGTCAATATATTTGGGTCCAGATGACCTTGCCCCATTCCGCTACCATCGGTATATGCATTGAAGTATGAAAAAGGAAGCATGTACAGACCTTTTGGAGGGTGGTGTGAGTGTCTTGTTTATGATGGATAATGTGTTTGTATCCTTTGATATATGTGTGTGTGTGTGTGTGTCTATATATATGTTTGTATATATATACGTATACATATATATATGTACATATATATGTGTGTATATATATATGTATAAATATATATATATATATATACATATATATATATATAGATATACATATATACATATAGATATATATATATATACATATATACATATAGATATATATAGATATACATACATACATATATATATATATATATATATATATATATATATATATATATATATACACATATGGGTAATGTAGTGCTCAGAGTCTACTTTTCAAATATGTAATTTATTTTAATACCCACATGCTATAAATCCCTTTTTAGTAGGCATGTTTAAAAACCAGTTTTTCAAAATGCCTGTTTTAGGACCATACCATGCATGTGTACGACCACTCTTTTTTTATGAAAATAAATGAATTTTTGCAAATCCTTCTGAGAAATGATACCTAAGACACCAAATATTGATGAGAATATTTTTGCTTATTTTTTTATTGAATATACTTTTTTTTATTAATTTTTAACTGACAATAAAGTATATTTTCAGAACATCGGGTGTATGACCACCATAATTTGATGAAAATTTCATATTTTTCAATTTTTTTTTTTAATATTCAAAATAATTGTATGTAGATTGATGTCATATAATTTATTTTTCTAAAATCCTAAAAACCAAAAAGTTATTAAAGTTTTAGTGAACCTTGGTATTTAGTTTTAGGTTCCACTTTTGATTAATAAATAATACCAAAATATTAAAAGTAATCTTATCACTATGAAATTTACATTTTTGAAATCGGGATGCTGAAAACTCTAATGGGTTTTCTTTTTGTCAAAAAATTCAATCAGAAAGGCCCTCAAAAAATTAGGCCAAGGTAGAAATCTGATGTCGTTTTACCTTAGTCGTTCTTTTGGAGGTCCAAGCATAGGCTTGGTGATACCAAGCCTATCCCGAAGCAAAAAACAAAGCTAAGGGTTGTTTCCCGCCCCTAATTTTAAAAAACGGGTGCCCGTTTCGCTTTGTACCATTGAAAGTGAAACGAGCGCCCGTTTTAAAAAATGGGTGCCCGTTTCATTCAATAACGGGTGCCCGTTTCTGAAAAGATTCATTGGGCCAGAATCTAGCCCACAAGCACAAATCCCAATGATTGATGATTTTTCAATCATTGCCTGACAGGTATGATCTGCAAAGAGAATATTTTGATTAATCATTCTCTTTGTTTGCCTTATTGTCAATTTGGTAAGGAGATTGATTCGAATTCAAATTTTGGTGTAGCCATGGGATCAAATCAACGCAGGAAGAGGCAAAGGAAGGTTCTGACAACTGAGGAGATTGCAGCGAATAGGGAGAAAGAGGTAATACATCAACGAGGGAGAAGATCAAGAATGAGACAAGGAGCTTCAAGTTCCACAATCATTTTAGAAGAGAAGAACATCAATGAAACCATAAATGCTGACAAAGAAAACACAATATAACCATTTAATTCGGGTGCATCTTCTAATCCATTATTGGATACATGTATGTCTTCACAGCCCTATGTTTTTTCTCATGAGGAAATTGGTGATTTAGTAGAAGTAGGTTAACTATTAAATGAAATTCTAATTGAAAATCAAACCCCAAATGAAATTAGAAGTCAAGTTGAAAGTGAAATTGAAATCCAAATCCAAATTGAAACCCCAAATGAAACTAGATCTGAACTTGAAACTGAAATTGAAACCAAATTTGAAACTCCAAATGAAATTGAAAATCCACCTACAACTAAAACCAATAATGTGTATGTAGACATGGAAACACCAATTGAAAATGAAACATGTTTGAATGATAATCAAATGAATGAAAATTGTGAAATTAAAAGTGATGTACTAGACAACCTTCCTGGCTTGGTTTCATGGAGACAGATTAGGACACGTGCAAATAGATTGTTTAGACATTTTTTTTATAATAAAAAATTTGGGTTTCAATGTCAATTAATGGTACAACTAATTAAAATGACTAAAATGTGAAAAGTGATGAAGAACTTAGGCTTTTATGTCAAACCCAAGAGGAAGGAGGAGTCTTTAAAACAAGTTGTATCAACTGTTGCTAGTCCCTTTGATACAATTGGAAAGAAAAGTCATTCTAAAGATAAAAATGCGGCACGAAGGGCAATAACAATAGCTTTAGTAAGACAAACAACTTCTAAAAAAGGAATGATGAGTAACATAAGTGTATATCTTAATATTTATCACAAAACTTTGTCAAGAGCTGTAAAAAGAAGAGTTAATTTTGAAAGTGATCCGGCAAACAAATTGTGGACTTTTAGTGGTAGACTACCAAGGTCTGATATGAAACTTATTGGTGAAGTCAAAAATTTGATCGAAAAATTCTGGCACAATAATACGAGAGTATCACCTAATG
This sequence comes from Cryptomeria japonica, assembly GCF_030272615.1. Classification (NCBI taxonomy): domain Eukaryota; kingdom Viridiplantae; phylum Streptophyta; class Pinopsida; order Cupressales; family Cupressaceae; genus Cryptomeria; species Cryptomeria japonica. The sequence goes on along the minus strand of NC_081407.1, from coordinate 96,408,271 downwards.
TTAGAGATGTTCTTAAATTAAGAGTTGGGTCAAAAATTCATGATCCACATCCAAACCACCTATTGGACATGACTCAAACTGAATTGTATAAAAAAAATTTGGATGATAAGGTGTTGACTATTAGCATTTGTCAAAGGTCTTTTGAAAAGTGTAAACCTTGGTATGTTCGTATTAACAAGGAAAGAGTCACATGTTGTTGCAAAACTCATGTTCAATTTCGCTACCATTATGATGTATTTTGATATATATGTGTTACCATGCCTAGTAATGGAATGTTCCAAGAATGTGGTATAAATATACCACTTGAAACTATAATGGAGTTTATTTCAAGTTTGTTTTGCAACCCACTAAATGAACAAAATTTTCTTTTCAATGCATGTGTTTCTGGTGTATGTGATATATGTGGCAATCTTGCATTGTTGGATGAATGTTTGCATGAAAATCTTTCAAATGATTTTGGACAACAATTAATTGATGTTAAAAGATTTCAAACTATTGAGTATCCACTGAAGGATGGAAAGGTTGGAAAATGATGCGATCTAATCACTGAAAAATTTAGTGTTCATGCATTTATGAATGCATTCAAGAGTAACATCGTACCTAAATATGTTAAACACACTCAAAATGCTAGATGGCTCGATGGTCAGTTTCGAATATGTAAGGATAAATTTCCTGTTAGTAGTATACTTTTGGTTGTTGACTTTGCAGAGAACTACACACTTGCACCACAAGATGAGGTACAATCACAATACTACAATCCAGTGCAGGTATCGATTTTTGTCCATATTGTCTATAGGCATGCACCAGATGGTACACAAGAGGATCGCAAAATTTTGAGAGAGTACCATTTCTATATGAGTGATAATAAATTACACTCATCTGAGTTTGTCCAGTTTTGCTTCAAGACCTTTTTTCAGAATTTGAGGGAGAGAGAAATTCAGATGACACAACATCTAATATGGTCTGATAATTGCACAGGGCAATTCAAGAATGCTAGAATGTTTTATTGGTTGAGTAGGATTCATAAGAAAACTAATATCGAACACATTTGGAGTTTTCTTGAGGCTAGACACAGGAAAGGAGAACATGACGGTGTCGGTGCATGTGTTAAGAGAGCCCTTTGCAGAGAGCAACTCAAATTCGAAGAAAAGGCTAAATTTAAAAATGCAAGAGCAATTGTGGATTGGTGTAGTGCAAATTTATCCACAGGATCAAGTCAGAACTCTACAATTAGACATTTCTTCTAGCTAGTTAAAGAGGAGAATATCCTTCCAGGATATGATTGTGATATAATAAATGGGTCAGCTAGATGACATTCATTCAAGAGTTCTAATTCTAACACTTGGACTATATGGACTAGAGAGCTTGCATGTTTTTGTCAATTTTGTGTTGCAGGTGAATGGGAAGAATGCGAGAATACGGAATGGGTCGAAGAATGGCAACACAAATCCTTAACACCTACTGAGACACAATATGAAGATGTTAGAAGAAATTAAGACCCTGATCATGCATTTGCATCAGAAGATTATGATCGTGTTTCAGACCTCATACAACCTGGTAATTTAATTCAATTTATTGTTGATAACTTTAAATTATATATTTTTATGTATTTTCATATAATTTATGATTACATATTTGAATTATAAATTCTAACAAGTTTTATTTCTACACATTGTACTTAAATTTGTTTTCTAGGACATGTGCATGTTGTTGTTGCACCTGAGGATAATGATAAGCAGGTTGAGTATTGGCTAGCTAGATGTGTAGAACCTAAGAAAAAGTTGATATGTGATCAAGTAGATGATGATGGTTTTCAGTATCCAGTTGGGTCTGTTGTGGTAGTTGGTACATGGCTATGCAAATACTTAACAAGAAGGAATGGCTTACCAGCTTATGAAGACTACCAATCAGAAAAGAAGATTATACACTATTCTCATTTGGTGGTGGCAACAAACATCAAATTAGAAAGATACAAAGGTAGACCTACTGATAAGGTATTGTGGACACTCTCAGTAGAAGAGCATGAGGCAATCATAGACGCATTGTAGAAGAGAGAGGATGCAGATGGTACATTAGGTTGAATCAAATTTATATGCATGTAAGTTTGTGTTACTTGTGTGAACTCTTTTATATTTAATCATGATAATTGTTTTTCTTTGTCCCTTTAACATTGTATTTATCTACATTTGATACAATTTTGGTTTCATAAACTACATTGTATTAGTTATCTTCTTCTTAATGTTATTTTGTGCACATTGTAATTGTGTTACAATTGAATTCTAATTTTTTATGATATATTTATTTTATCGTAATTTCTTCATAGATTAATTGTAAGTTCAAAGATAGAATTATGTCTTAAATATGACTTGACTCTATATTTATCATTGTATGACAAATCTAAATTTATAGTGTGCTTTTTTATTTTAGTACCATGAAGTCCATGCTTTTCATACCACTACTATCCGCACTAATAAACCATCGATACACTAGTAAAGTAGTGTGGTCAACTTAAGAGGAAAGTCGATACTATGTTTGTAGCTTCCTAATAATTTGGTTAGCCTTAGTTCCATCAATCTATTGGATTCCTCTATGAGATTCATTTATAATTAATAATCCTTTTATAATTTTCATATCAAATTTATATGCATGTAAGTTTGTGTTACTTGTGTGAACTCTTTTAAATATTTAATCATGATAATTATTTTTCTTTGTCCCTTTAACATTGTATTTGTCTACATTTGATACAATTTTGGTTTCATAAACAATATTGTATTAGTTATCTTATTCTTAATGTTATTTTGTGCACATTTAATTATAAACTGTTGCACTATAAGAAGTCATAAATAAAAAGTCCTATATACAATCACATAACAATTCTTGATGACATAATAACAAGTCTTGAAATAATAATTTAATAAGGAAATGACATTAAAACAAGTCCAAATAACATAATAACAAAACAATGTATCACATATATAATCACTAGAGTGCATCAAATCACATAACATGACCTGATATCATAATAGCAAGGAAATGACATAATAAAAAGTCCTATATATAATCACATAACACATAACAACAAGTCCTATATATAATCACATAATAACAAGTCCTAGGATAACATAACAAGTTTCATCATAAAAAGTCCACAATACAATAACATGACATGATCTAAAATATATAATCTAAGAACTCACGTGCATCTCATTTGCAGTCCTCTTCACTCCACGTGAAGGTGGCTGAGATGAATCATCCTGCTACATGTGGTCCTGAGATGCACCATCCTGTGTCTGTGCAATATCAGTGTCTCCACCCTCTTGTGCAGTATCAGTGACTCCACCCTCCTGTGTAGTATCAGTGTCTGCACCCTCATGTACATTATTTAAAGATTTTACATGAGAAGAAGATTTAACATGAGAAGAAGTTACTTGCATAATTCACTTATAAAGTAATTAAATAATAAAAAATTTAAAATAAATTACCATACGACCGTGCTCTACAATGCCCTCACTGGTACGTGGAGGTCCACTATCATGAACAAGAAAAGTGGTCGTAGTCAAGTCCTACAAAAAAAAACATTGTACATCAATTTTGATAATCCCTATAAAAGCCAGGTACATAGTACAAACAAATTAGAAATTATTTTTGTAATCATCGTGCCTCAAATGATAATGTTGATGGTTGCATCTAGCTCAATCCCATAGCTGTACCAATATTGGTAGTGGTGTGGACCTGAACAACATATATAAAGCATGAATCAAACTTGTATATATACATAAATTATAAAGTATATATATATAGACTACAAGATTATCACAGAAAAGCATACATGTGATGCAGGCAAAGTAACTGATGGTTGAAGGTGTACATGTGATACACCGTCAAACAATCCAGAAGCCTACAATTGCAAAAAATAACAAACATGAATCAAAGTTGTACATAAATTAGTAAGCATGTAAACACTTCAAATTAATGGATGAAAAACGTACTAGTGGTATATGAGGCTAAGCCTCAGTGGTCCACGGGTCACATGAAGAACTACCCACCTCAGTGCTACATGAAGCACCCTACAAAATTGAAAAAACATATCATATGTAAATCATTACATTAAAAAATTTATTGTTTATTTTTAAATGTACATATCAATACAATGTATCTAGATGAAAGTGCATACCGTAAATGGGGCACCAACATCTCTATGTATTGAGGTAACATGCTTTCAGTTCCTCAATGATGTGGTATGATCTATCCTCTGTTCAGAAAAATTGATTCATGTTATGGTTCATATGTGTATATATAAGGAATTTAATATTGCACTGTAAATTATACAAATAAATTTGTACCTCTGTAGATTGATCATCGTCTGCCCACAGGAGATCAACATATGAAGAGACGACATCAGCATGTGCAGCCTCCTTGGCATCATCATAACCACCATGGGCAGCATCAGCATCATCAAAATCACCATCTCCTCTAGGGGAAGCCTCACTCTGTGGACCCCTAAATACATCCCCACAGCTCGTGCAAACATGTGCTAAGCAGGGGGCAGCCCGCAACTGCTGTACCAAATTGCCAGACAGGGCACTCAATGAACCTAGAGCAGAATCCACTGCTCGATGATGGGCAGGTGCTGGAACAACTGGTGATGGAAGAGGAACTAATGGATCATCGCGTACACAGTTTCTAACCCTGTCGCTCAATTTTTCTCCTGGCCTATCCTAGGGCATGCCTCTCCCAACCCCCTGAAATGATCTAATATCAAAGTAATTGGGCTTTTTGCCCAATTCAAATTCGGCCCATAATTTATTCAAAAAATACATTGGGACCTCATGATTGGAGTGTGGTAGATGGTCAAAGACCATCCACCACCGCTACCAAAAGTGGCTAGCAATGCCCGGGTGCCTACACCATCGAATAGAGATCTGTGGCTTCTTCAGATCTATCTCTTCACCCATCTTAGGGTTCACAAAACATTTTTTCAAATCCATTTTTGTTATTTTTAATTCATTAACTTGTTTGTATGTGAGGTCATCAGCGTAAAATGCACGTAATCCCTCACGCCAACTACGATAGCTATCTAGCTCGCTATCTAATGCCTGCACAGACTGTACAATGCCTTGCATACGATCTGCAAGGCATAACAACTAAGGAGGTGGGTGAGACTCGCACCTAATAGTATGAATATCTCTAATCAAAGCATCAATATTTGTCCTAATTGTCTGTCTCAACTGATCGGGTGGACGTGGAGGGGGTGGAGGTGGAGGTGGTACTAGACCTAATATCTCATCTATCTCAAACTCATCCATCATGTGAAAATAATCTGCATATATATACAAACATGAAAATTTACAAACTTGAAAATTTACAATTACAAACTATTTAATTTACATTTCACCTTCCAAAAAAACTTATAATTATTTAAATAAAATTTAGCAACTTAAATATAAAAAAAGGAAACTCACATATAGATCTATAATATTATTAATAGGTGGGTAATAATAAGAATCATTTAAGAAATATTATCCACTTAAATCAAAGTATAAGAAGAATTCTATAAAATAAAACATCATAATGCCTATGCAACTCAAACAATAGTTTTTAACATCTAAAGATGAATTAGTATAAGTTCCATCAAAATCATAAAAATAATCATAAGTTAAAGTCATTTACTTGGACATCTTGGCACTTGAAAATAACCATCTTACATGAGATGAATTTGTTTGATATGTTTTATATGTATTGATTTTATTGATCTTTTAAGGTTTTATTTGAGGAGGTATCATAGGTTTCTCTATTCATCCTTTTGTGGTAAAATTAGAAAGGGATAACTATGATTCTTTTGTAAAATGGTATCTTGATATGTTTTAAGGTGGTGTAATCATTTTCCTTTTATGTATGGAGTCATACCTAAACTAGAAACACTAGAAATTATATAATCTTGGTGTAACATCATTGACCATGTAGGAGTGATTTGATCTAACTTATCAAGATCATGATTCTATGAGTATTGCATTGGATATTGATTTCCCCCACACACTTTGGAATAGACTTTAGGAGATCCATGGAGACCCTCATATCTCTCCATTCCTAGAGGATCCTATTGTAGATTGTTTCATTCCCTTTGTAGATGAAGATCACATACCCTTCGATGGTGATACTTAAGAGGAAATTTATTATATCATATGAAATAATTTATTTACTTAAGATCAACTTTTATTTACATATTAAATAATTTTCAAAATATATTTTAATTATGTACATCAATTATATCAATTAGAATAAACATTTGATAATGAAATACAAGCAATTATCATAAAAAATTTAGAATCAATTCATTCTAAATGTAAAATGATACATACACATATAAATATATAATCAGTTTTTTAATTTAATATATACTTGGCAAAATAAATTTATATAGACGTGTAAATTTTTAAGTAATTTAGTGGGGTTTATAATGAAACCTATCCAAGAAAATTTGTCATATATTAGAATAAATAACTCATCTAAATTAGATTATTTGGGATAACTATGATTCTTTTGTAAAATGGTTTCTCTATTGATTATTTGGTCGCAATTATTAATCTAAATATTAGATCATTTATTAAAAATAATATATAATATAATTTGTAAATATTTAATTAATATTATTATTAGAAATATATTATTATTATGTATATTATTAATGTTGTTTTATATATAATAAATTAATAATAATTAAAACTAATAAATGCATACTATAGACGTATAAAAATGACCACATTCCTAAATGAATATTTTATGTTCATTTCTCTATTTAATTAAATCCAATTTAGTTAAATTATCCACATTCCTCTATTTAATTAAGTAAATTACTCAATTTATTTAAATTAAATTCACTATATCCATTTAATGAATAAATCATTTTATTCAATTAAATCCCCCCTATCCACTTTTAATTAAATTCAAATTTAATTAAATAGTTATCCTAAATTGAATAAATCTAATTTATTTAATTTCCCCAAATTGCAACCAAATTGAATGAAATTCTTTATTTCAATTAAATCCTATTATCCCTCCATCCACTTGCAAAATCCTACATCTCCCACTTGCCTTCCTAGACCCCTATTTCTAATCCCTTCTAGACTCTTCTGATCGCTTCTAATTAGCCTAACCCATCTTCTAAACTTTGTCACATCCCTAAGCAAGGGGAGGTCACTTCTCAAACCCTCAAAGTCTTTGATAACCATTAAAGGCTTTCAACCTTCAGCCACTTAATTCCTCAAAGTCTTTGATAACCATTAAAGGCTTTCAACCTTCAACCACTTAATTCCTCAAAGTCTCCAATAACCATTAAAGGCTTTCAACCTTCAACCACTTAATCTCCCAAAGTCTCCAATAACCATTAATGGTTAACTCAAACCCTCTTACATGGTTAAATTATTTGTTTTAACTCAACCTTCATCCAACGCAAGGGTCTCATCAGGCCTTTAATGCTTTGACCATGATTATCTCTTAATCATTTGCACAAAGGTTTATCCTTGGATTAAATCTTAATCCATTGGGTAAACCTAATTTAGACTTGACCCTTACCCTCTAGATAACCATAAGGTCTTCTCAGGCATTTAATGCCTCCAACCCCTTCTCTCAACCCAACCCTATGTTGACACTTGTCACCATTTCATTGGTGTCAATTGCAAACATGGATCCCCAACTTTCAAAATCAACTCTTGATTAAACCATTCAATCTTGACCATCCATTGCCCTATTTTTGCTATAAATAGAGCTCTCATTCCTCCATTTTTACATATAAACAATCATCCTTCAAATTTGTAGTATCACACTTATGCTCAAATACATTCAAGCGTTCATATCTCATTTTATGCTCATCATTTTAGCCTCTTTTAAATCAGGAACTAGTCTAAATATGCATGTTTAGAATAATTTCTTTATCATTTAGCTCAATCATAGACTAAATATATCATGTTAGGATAGTACTCATACTAACCTTGTCATCTTATCATCTAGTTTATTGCATTTTAAGATCATGCATAACTTAGGATGCATCTCATTCTAAAATCTATCAAAGCATCCCTCGTTCTTGCATTTGCCATCCCTGAACCATTTTGCTCAGTGATCTGAGAACAAGAACATTGGTTTGAGGGGCACTGTGAGATAGAGAACCATGGGACCCACCTTGGGAAGCTGAGTGATACTTTGTCATTCCATAGCTTGCACCAAGAAGTCCTGTGTGTGTGTGTGGACAAGTATTTTGGAACATTTTTCACATATTAAGTTTTATCAGCCCACTTTTCCCACATACACGTACTTTGATTAAAACTAATTCTTTTCCAAGAATCTAATTAGATATAAAAGAAAACTACTGAGTGACGAGGGTAATTGACAAGCCTATAATTAGGTATTGTGATTTGAATTTACTCAAACATATCAAATCTAACAGGGTTGATAGGACAAATTAATCACTTCAAAATTTAAAAATACAATTCACTTGAATAGTTTGGTATGCATCTAGCTCGGCATATTTTTCCTTTTGTTATTAATGACAATAATAAAACCATTTTAGTTATGGATATTTCCATGTCAACCTTGTCTACAACACTTATAATGCATATCTCACAATTTTTAGTTTGAAAATTAAATGTAATGGCCAATAATACTTACTACAACTTATGGGGCATTGGGGTTCTTTCAAGTGTGTTTTATGTAAGGAAATTAATGAGATTATGATCATCCTTTTGTGCAATGTGAATTTGCAAAAATAATATGGAATTCATTTTTGCAAAGATGGGGGATTGAATGGACGATGCCACACAATCTCCCTAATATTTTGGACTATTTGAAATTTAATGTCTAGTCCTATCTTGTGGTTCATTTGGCCTATCTAGCTAGAAAGGAACATGCGAGTTTTCAAGGATAAGGAAAGAGTAGTTAGTACAATATGGGATGTAGTGGAGAGGTCTCTTTGGTCGAACTTGGTAGCATTCATATTAAGATGATTAGGAAGTAAAGAGGAAGAGATGGCCTAGGTGGATGCTTGGCTGAATTTTAGGGCATGGTGGGCCAACAATAGAGGTTGATTGGGTGACCAATCTAGGTGTGGGGTAGAAGGATAAGGATGGGTTTTTTGATGTGAAGCAATTCTAAAAGGAACATTAATCCATGGTGTCCAACTCAATTGCTTAGGACATGAAAACGTTAAAATTTCTGACACTAAATATAGCCACCATTACAAATGCTTAAGGTGGTTGATAACATACATGTTACTCTAAATGTTTTCTTGAGCTAGGAATCATGGTATATTGCCACTATTGAATCTTAATCCAATGTTTAGGGTTTTAATTAAAGTATAATTTAGGGTTTAGGGTTTAGGGTTAATCAACCAAGATAGTCAAATTTCTCCTGGGACTTGTTTGTTTTTTTCTATTTAGGGTTTAGTGTTCATTTTTCTGTTCAGGGTTTATTGTCTGTTTTTTGTGTCTAATGTTTATTGTTCATTTACGTTTTTGTTTTTTGTTTTTTTCCTATGGTTTAAATACTATTCATGTTTTTTGTTTTTTTCCTACGGTTTTTACTATTCATGTTTTTTGCAATATTTGAAAACTAAAAACTATTTTAAACATGAAATAAAATAAAATAAAAGACGATTTTCAAACTTTAAAACATAAAAATTAAAAAATAACAATACATTAACATTTTTTTATGAAAAACAATAAAATTATATAAAATAGAATATAAAAAATAAAAATAAATACCTGGAAGGAGGTCAAAATGGTCTAGGGGGTTATCTAGGGTGAAAAAAATGGGTACCCGTGCTCCTCAGAAACGCCTACCCATTTTTCAAACAGTGAAAATGATAGAAAATGGTTTAAAAAAATAAATAAATACATTTCAAAAACGAGCGCCCGTTTTTTTCAAATCGGGTGCCCGATTTGAAATAAACGGGTGCCCGTTTAGCTTCGGGCACCTATTGCTAAACGGGCACCCGTTTCTAGCTGGTTCATTTTCCAACTCGCGGACTTCCGAGGGATTGGGACCCAACTTTGTGCGTTTACCCATATATAGAGATATATAGATATATACATATATAGATATATATACATATATATACATATACATATATATGTATACATATATATAGATATATACATATGTATATATATATGTGTGTGTGTGTACGTATATATGTGTATATGTATAGATGCATATACATATATATATATATACATATATATATACATACATATATACATACCTATATATACATATATACATACATACATACATACATACATATATATATACATATGTATATATACCTATATATATACATACATATATACATACATATATACATACATATATATACATACATATATATACATATATATATACCTATATATATACATACATATATACATATACATATATATACATATATACATGTATATATGTATATGTATATCTGTGTGTGTATATATGTCTATATATATACACACACATATATACATATACATATATATACACATATATATACATATATATATACATACACATATACATATACATATATGTGTGTGTGTGTGTGTGTGTGTGTCTACATATATGTATATATATGTTTATATATATGTATATATACATATATCTATATATATGTATATATATTTGCTCATGTTATTTTGGATCAAATGATTCAACAAAATGCTTTCAATTCTATGTGACTCAACTGAAGTTAGCCACATCACACCAATTTTCTTGATTCCATCCATGTTGTCCACTAATTTTAGCAAATTAGATTCATCATATGATTCTCCAGTTTCCTTCTCTGCAACTTCTGAATCTCTTCCAGCTACAAGAGACTATGGATTTTCAATCAACACAATATCATCTACTTTTCTTTTCTTTGACTTCAAAATACTGATAGGAATAGACTATCTTCGTTTCTTCTTTAGAAAGGAAGAACCTCCAAAACCGGAAACAAAAGATATTGGGCCAACACTCCACATGTCCAAAAAGGATATTAAAAAGGCATCACATAATTTCTCTTTATTATTCAAACTATTCAAATATCTAAATATCTATCTTGCAACTGTAACACAAAACTCCCATATAATATTGTCTTTTGCTAGAAGGGATCCCAAACAATACATAACCAAACTCACAAGCAATGAACCAAACGAGAAAGGATAAATCCTT